>NW_023425467.1:65000-170204 GCF_014108245.1 Pipistrellus kuhlii
GCTGGCACATCCCCAAGTGGGGGGCATGCAGAAGGCAGCTAATCGACGTTTCTCTCTCATCAATGTTTCTAACTCTATCCTTCTCTCTTCCTCTGTAAAAAATCAATTTAAAAAAAAATTTTTAAGAAGAAAAAAAGGGCTCATTCCCATGCAATCCATAGCACACCTGCCTCAGTCTCCACATTTCCTCCCGGCAGATCTCAGGGTCTTTCTCTGTGACGCCACTTTCATGTCTCTATGTTTTTGGTGTCTCTGAGACGTCTCACTTCTGATCTGTGCATTTTTTAAAAAATTATATACTTTTCTTTTTTCATTTCAGAGAGGAAGGGAGAGGGGGAGAGAGCTAGAAATGTCCATGATGAGAAAGAATCATGGATCAGTGGCCTCCTGCACACCCCACACTGGGGAATGAGCCGGCAACCTGGTCATGTGCCCTGACCTCCTGGTTCATAGGTCAACACTCAACCACTGAGCCATACCAGCCAGGCTGATTTGTGCATCTTTGTGTCCGTCTCTCCTCTCCCTTTCTCTACCCTCTCTGAATCACTTTCCTTTTTTCTCTGTGTCTCGGTGACTCACTGAGTTTGGGTCTCTCATCCTCACCCTCCTTCCCCATCTCCCCCCTCCCTACCCATCCCTACCTCTTTCTTTTAAAAATATATATATTTTTATTTTTTACAGAGAGGAAGGGAGAGGGATAGAAAGTTAGATACATCGATCAGCTGCCTCCTGCACACCTCCCCACTGGGGATGTGCCCACAACCAAGGCACATGCCCCTGACCAGAATCAAACCTGGAACCCTCCAGTCCGCAGGCTCACGCTGTACCCACTGAGCCACACTGGTTAGGGCTGCCCCACCTCTTTCTTTCTTTCTTTTTTTAAAAAATATTTTATTGACTTTTTTTTTTACAGAGATGAAGGAAGAGGGAGAGTCAGAAACATCGATGAGAGAGAAGCATCCATCAGCTGCCTCCTGCACACCTCCTACTGGGGACGTGCTTGCAACCAAGGCACATGCCCTTGACCAGAATCGAACCTGGGACCCTTGAGTCCGCAGGCCGACGCTCTATCCACTGAGCCACACCGGTTAGGGCTCCTCCACCTCTTTCTTGCTCTCTGGCCTTTGGGCCCTGAAGTCCACTACCCCCAACCAGCTCTGCCCCCTCTCCCACCAAACTTGTCTTGAAACCCATCTCCCCCTGCCCTCCTTCTCCTGCTCCCCTCCCTTTCAGGGGTGGGGAACCTTTTTCCTGCCAAGGGACTTCTGGGTAGTTATAACATCATCCCCTTAATAGAATTCACTGAATGCATTCATGTTGCTATGAACAGGGCGCTTGGATTTATTGAATTTCAAACCCCACCTGCAGTTGCCTTGGCAGGGCCAGACCAAGTGATTTATGGGGCCTTATGCACCCGCAGGCCGGACGCCCCCACCCCTGCCCTACACCACGTCCTCCTGTCACACTAGTGTGTATTCCTCTCCCCCCCCCCCCCCGCCGCTTTCAGCGTGTCTGACGCTAACCCCACAGCTGGCCTGCCTGGGTCCCCACCCTCCAGTCTCTCTCCCTCTTCCCAGTCCTTCCACACAGGCCCCCGAGGGAGTCCCAGCACCCAGGCCTGGTCCTGCCCTCCCTCCTCTGCCCTACCCTTTTCTTTTATAAAATACACGGAGTGGCCAGATGATGATGATCTCTGAACACACAATCATCTGGCCACTCAGTGTATAGCCTGCCCTATAGAATAAAAGGCTAATATGCAAATTGTCCCCTCCATCAGGAGTTCAGTCAGCAGGCAAGTAGGTCAATTGCCATGTCCCCTCCCCCTGGCCAGGGTGTCCGGACCCCACCTATGCACGAATTCATGCACCGGGCCTCTAATATGTATGCATATTAGAGGCCCAGAGCACAAAATTTATGCATGGGGGGGGGGGGACGTCTCTCAGCCCTGCCTGCACCCTCTCCAATCTGGGACTCCACTGGGATCGGGCCTAAACGCGCAGTTGGACATCCCTCTCACAATCCAGGACTGCTGGCTCCCAGCTGCTCACCTGCCTGCCTTCCTGATTGCCACTAACTCCTTCTGCCTGATCACCCCCTAACCACTCCCCTGCTAGCCTGATTGATGCCTAACCACTCCCCTGCCAGCCTGATTGATACCTAACTGCTCCCAGCTGTTCACCTGCCAATCCTTTCCTGAAGGCTTGATCGCCCCCAACTGCCCTCTCTTGCAGGCCTGGTCCCTCCCAATTGCCCTCTCCTGCTGGCCTGATAGCCCACAACTGCCCTCCCTTGCAGGCCTGGCCCCTCCCAACTGCCCTCCCCTGCTGGCCATCTTGTGCCCACATGGAGACAGGGTCTTTGACCACATGGGGGCAGCCATCCTGTGTGTTGGAGTGATGGTCCATCTGCATATTACTCTTTCATTAGCTAGGATATATATACTGAGTGGCCAGATTATTATGCGTTGATAGATCACAATAATCTGGCCACTGAGTGTATATTTTTATTGATTTCAGAGAGGAAGGGAGAGAATCATGGATTGGCTGCCTCCTACACGCCCCCTCCTGGGGATCCTGTGGCAACACAGGCATGTGCCCTAACCTGATTGGAACCGTGACCTCCTGGTTCATAAGTTAAAGCTCAACCACTGAGCCCTGCTGGCTGGGCTGTCCCACCCTTTTCAGCTGCTCCATGTTACCCAGACAGAGGACAGGAGCCCCGAGGCCAGGCCAGGGCAGCGCAGGCCTGGTGACCTCAGCCCTCCCAGCATCTCAGAGCAGCAGGCCTGGCACTGGGAGACCTCGGGAAATATTTGCTGAGTCAATGAGAGGAGGCCACTAGTGACCTTCACACCCACTCTCCCGGCCCCACAGCCCTTGCCCAGCTCACCTGCCCTCCTGCCTCCCCCACCCCCCCACACACATACACACACACAGCACCCGCCACAGCCCAGGGTCCTCTCCCGGCACCCACACTGACCCTGCCTTCTGCCTGCTCTAAGCTCCCCCACATTTCCCCGCCACCCTGAGAACTACACCCCAACCCCGGAGCTCCTGGGGCTCTGCCTTCTGGCTGCTTCTCTGGGCTGACCTCACCCTCACCCCACCCCACCCCCACCTTGTCCTTCAGCATCCCCAAATTATGAACACTGTCCCCTGGCAGCATGCTGCGTCCGTCCTCCAGGACTCTGCCCCAGAGCCTTCCTCCCCTGCCAAACTCCTACTCATCCGATGGAGCCCCAGGAGGGGCGGGACCTTCCCCAGGAAGTCTCCCTACGTGCTGCCCCCTTCTGGCAGCTGGCCAGACCACATCCTCTTCCAAGGTACCAAATGGGGGTCCCTGTCAGTCACTGCAACAGTCTCCCATCCCGGATTGTGGTTTCTGACAGCCTCACGTTTTCACTCCCAAGATCAATGAGTGAATAGCCAAGTGAGTGGATGAATGAATGAATGAATGAATGAGTGAGTGAGTGAGTGAGTGAGTGAAGCGGATCCCCAAGTCCCAGCGCCTCTCCCGCACACCAGACCCTGCGCCTGGGCCTCGGGGAAAATGTGTGCAATTAACTGCTCTGCTCTCACGAGTGAGTGCCAGTTTGCAGAGCCAGCAGCTGCAGGCGTTTGATGCTGACTTCCAGCGTACCTCTGCCTCTCATCTCCGAGTTCCTGAGCCTCCCCTTTGTACACCATTCGCCTTGCTCTCCCTCTGAGAGAGCCATTCATGCCTCGGCTCCCTGCAGCCCTCAGAAGGAAATCTAAACTCCCGGCCTGACCTGCAAGTCCCCGGGAAGTCTGGCCCTGCCCGTGATGCCTCCCTCCAGCCGCATCTTCCTGTTCCGTCTGCTCGCGACACACGCTAGCCTTCCCTGGAAGCGCCCCCCCTGCCCCAGGACCTTTGCACGTGCTGTTCTCTGGCTGGAAACACTCCCCCTCGCTCCCCCAGCATCAGCTGGCTGCTTCTGTCATCTTCTCCGTGTATGCAAAACAGCCTTTCCTTTTAAACCGGTTCAGTCCCCCCCTGATGGAGCCTATTGTAGCATTTTTGGACCGTTCACCATCTAATTGCGATTTGCTGTTGGTGGACATCACCCCTGGATCAACGCACAAGCTGCTAACTCTATGAGGGTGCAGGGGACCGGTCCGTTTTCCTCCCTTCTGTAGGTAGGCTCGGCGTTCAGCACAAGGCCTAGCGCTTTGGCACACGAGAATAAATAGCTGGCAAGGACGGAACGAGTCGCTCTCCGTGCCTGTTTATACCCTTCAGGGCCCCGCCCTGGTACACAGCAGGTGCTTAATAAAGGCTGGTACACAGCAGGTGCTTAATAAAGGCTGGCGGGATCGTGCATGGAAAACGTCCACGTCCATGCCTCGTCACTCCGCCTCCCCGCGTCCCTTCTCGCTCCCTGTCTCTTTATAGAGAGCATAGATATCTATATGTATATATATAGTTTGTAGGTAGAACTATATATTTGTGTGTTACGGGCCCCTCTCCAGGAGTTGGGCTGGGCTGGGAGTCCCTCCCTCCCTCCCCCCCTCCGCCCCCACATGCACACAGCAAAACATGGAAAAAGAAAACATCTCAAAACTGCAAAAAAACACCACGGCCCCACCCACCCCACCCCCAATCCCACAACAAAAATAAAACACGACGCTCCCGCGCGCTCTCGTCCCCTTCCCTTCCCTTCCCGGCCCCCTCCCTTGGGGTCCCTGATCCGAGGATGCGGGGAGGCGATCCCCCACACCTGGGGGGAGGGGGCGCGGGGGGAAGGCCCAGAAGTCTCCAGCGCCCTCCCGGGGAAGGAGCGGGGCGCCCCGAACCCCGACCCCGACCCCCCCACCCCCCCCCGGCAGCCTCCTGTGCACGCGCGCCCGCGCACGCGCCCGGCGCCCCCGCCCCGCCCCGCGCCCCGCGCCCCCCGCGCGCCCCTACACCGGCGTGGTCTTCCTGTTGAGCGTGTTGGTGTTGGAGGCGGCGGCCTCCTTGGCCAGGGTCCCGGGGGCGGGCGCCGAGGGCGCGGGCGGCGCGGGCGCGGGCGCGGCGGGCGGCCCGGTGACCGTGACCGTGACGCCGCCCGCGCCGCCGCCCGCCTCCTTGGGGAAGGCGTTGTGCAGCGTGAGGAAGCCGGACGCCGGGCCCCCGCGGTCCCGATCGGCGCCCGCGCCCCCGGCCGCGCCGCCGCCGCCGCCGCCGCCCGCGCCGCCCGCGCCCCCGGCCGCGCCGCCCCCGAACGCGCCGCCGCCGCCGCCCGCGCCCGCCAGCCCCGCGGCCACGCTGCCCTTGGACGGGTCGCGGCTGAGCGTGTACATGGAGATGTCCGTGGAGGGGAAGCCGGGCGCGCCGGCGCCGCCCGGAGACGCGTCCCGCGACGGCGACGGCTCGCTGGAGCGGGAGCTGGAGCGGGAGCGGCGGCGGTAGCGGAAGCGGTAACTGGGCAGACGGAGGATGGCCGAGGGGCCGCTGCCGCCACTGCCGCCCGCGCCCCCGCCGGCCTTGAGCAGGTCCGAGCGCGACTGGCAGTGCGCCTCGCGGCTGCGCTCGATGTAGATGTTGACGGCCAGCACGCCGATCACCTCGGCCAGGATGAAGGACAGGCCGCCGAAGTAGAAGGACCAGCCGTACGAGTAGTGGTTCTTCTTCTCGTCGTCCCGCTTCGGGCCCGGCTCGCCCGCGTTCGCCGAGATGTACACGATGACGCCGATGATGTTGCTCAGGCCTGGGCGGGGGGACGGTCAGACGGGAGCCTCGAGGCCACCCCGGCCCGCCCCCGCCCCTAGTTCCCGCCCCCCACAGGCCTAAACTCCACCCCAGCTGGTTAGACCCTGCCCCCATGGAGCCTAGGATTCACCCCAAGTGGTCCAGACCTCAACACATCAGGTCTAACCCCACCCCTAGATGGCCTAAGTCCTACCCCCAGAGAGCCAGGCCCCGCCCCAGCTGGGCTAAACCCCACCCCCAGGTAATCTAAGGCCACGCCCTTAACGGTCTAGGTCCCCGCCCTAAGATGGCCTAGGCCCCTCCTCCCGGTAGCCGAGGCCCTGCCTCACGTGGTCCGCCTGGGTGGTCCAGGCCCTCCTCTGATGGGTCTAATATCTCCATCATTTTAATACACCTGGGTCTCCCCTAGACCCCACCCTCTGCTAGTTTGAACTCTTCATGGGGTAATCCCGCTCTGACTCTGGGCCCTGACCTTGGCTGATCTAAAAACTCTTCCTTTCAGGATTACCCTCCCAGGCCCTCCTCCCCTTGCTGGTCCTCCTCTGCTAGGCCCTCCTCCCCTTGCTGGTCTAAGTCCTCCTTCTTAGAGCAGATCCTTTTTCTGCTCCAGCCTCCAGACTGCCCGACGCCGCCGCTCCTCCTAGGCCTAGGCTCCTCCCCAGGCCCAGGTCAAGCAAGCCCTGCCCCAGGCCGATCTGGATCCATCCTCCCGAGCACCTGCTGTTCTTTGTGCTAAATCCTCCCCCTTCTCTGGGTTCCACCAGTTCAAGAAAGCTTCCCAGCACTTCACAGCACAACTCATTCGTGCAAAAAAGAAAGTCTTACCCTGGCCGGTGTGGCTCAGTGGATAGAGCACCGGCTTGAGGACTAAAGGGTCCCGGGTTCAATTCCGGTCAAGGGCACATGCCCGGCTTGTGGGCTCCATCCCCAGTGTGGGGCATGCAGGAGGCAGCCGATCCGTGATTCTCTCTCATCATGGATGTTTCTATTTCTCTCTTCCTCTCTCTTCCTCACTGAAATCAATTAAAATATAATAATTTAAAAAATTTTAAATAAAGGCAGTATAACTCCTTTATGCGATGCCTCCCTCAGAGCTGTCTGGAGGGTTTGCCAGGACCAGCCTCTTTCTGGATCCGCCCGGCTCCGCAAAGCTAACTTATCCTTTACAGCAAGCTCCTCCCCATCCACAGCCAGATCACTTTCTCCCTAGGCGGCTTGACCTTCCACCGCCCAGCCCTGATGCCCCTTCTCTTCCAGACCCCAGTTATGTCCCCCGGCCCCAGCGCCTCCCTTCCGCGGCCAGAGCCGGGGCTTCAGAACCTAAGCTCCCCGCATCCCTGTTCCGCGCCAGACACCACGAAGGCGGCACCCACCTTGCCCAGCGGGTGGCGATGGAGTTTGGAGGGAGCCTGGGTGTGCTCCGGGCCCCAGGGGGCGCTCGGACACACACACTCACACACACAAACACACACACACACACACACACACGTGGACACGGGGCTGGGCCGCCCCCTCCCCCCGCCTCTCACCTGCTGCCACGAACAGGATGCCCGCCCCCAGGACGATGTTCCTCTTGGACCTGTACACGCGGGAGGCTGCCACGCACACGCCCCCCAGCAGCAGCAGGATGGCGCTGAGGATGGGGAAGATGCTGGAGGCCCGGACCACTCCTGCGGGGGAGAGAGGAGAGGAGGGGGAGCGGAAGGGAGGGAGGGACGGAGGGAGTGAGCGCCAGGGCGGTGGGGGTGCGGCCGCTTGCAGCCCCCAACCCCCAACCCCAACCCACCCACCCTCTACACTGCGTTCTGGTTATTTCATTCATTCTCCTTTTTCAACATTTCTCTACTTCTCAGTCTGCTTTCCTCTTTTCCTTCCTTCCTTGGTCTAGTTTTCTCTCGCCTAGCTTTTTTTCTCCCCCCTCGTTCACTCTCCATCTCTTTCTCTGAGCTTCTCTCGTTCTCTGTGGACCCCTGCCTTTGTCTTTCCCTTCTCGCACGCTCCTCCCCCTTGCTACCTTATTTCTCTCTTTTCTCCAGATCCCTCTGTCTAACCTGTCCATAGCCCTCTGCCTCCTCTGCCTTCTGCCTGGCTCCGTCTCTCTGGGTTTTCTCTTTCCGTTTCTTTCTCTCTCCCTCTCCTTTCCTTCCTCCCCCAACCTCTACACCGGGCTTCATCACCTCTCTCTCTCTCTCTCTCTCTCTCTCTCTCTCTCTCTCTCTCTCTCTCTCTCTTCTCTCTCCCTCCCTCTTCTCTGCCACCCCTTTCTGTCTGGCTCCACTTACAGCTCTGGGGTTCTCCTCTTTCTCTCTCCCTCTCTCTCTCTGCAGTCCTTTCCACCCACCACAAACCCTAGGCAAACAGATTTTGCTATTTCTGAGCGGGAAGCCATAGCCAATCACAATTCAGGATTTGCCGCGTTCTCAGGGCGGCTACCAATTGCAGCCCAGGCTCACCCAGGCCAGTCTGCGCCCGTAGTCGGCTTCACAGCAGCCAATCCCAGCCCAGAGAGCCACAGCGCGGCGGCCAATCACCTCCCGGGATCTCCTCTCAGCCCGCCCCAAGGTGAGAGGAGGGGGCGGGGAAGGGACCGCTGGGCTAATCCGGGACCAGAAGATCTCAGTGTCTGGCCTTGGGTTCGCTAGCAGGCTCGTCTCAGCCTGTCGATCTAACTGCCGGCCCCGCCTCCTCCCCGTCTCTTCCCCCCCACACACACACACACACACACACAGCCCCGCAAATTTGTCCGGGACCCCAACATACGGAGCAGATACTCCGCGCTGTCATGGTCGTAGTCAGTGTCCTCCGGGAAATGGTTGATCTTCACGCAGACACCTCTTTTCAGCCCTAGAGGGGGACGGAAGTGGTGATGTGGGGGGATTAAAGAGTTGGGGAGCCCCACTGTGAGAGAAGACTCACTGCTTCCTCTCTCTCTCTCTCTCTCTCTCTCTCTCTCTCTCTCTCTCTCTCTCTCTCTAAACTCCTGGCTCCTGAACCTTTCCCGGCATCTGGAACAAACTGTCAACCTCTCTGGCCTCATTATCTGCACTAGTATTTGTACTTAATAAAGAAAAAAGAAACACACACACACACACACACACACACACACACACACACACAATCCAAAACACACACACACACACACACACACACACAATCCAAAACTCACTGAAAGGCCACAGGACCCCAGCCCTGAACCCTGGGCTGAGACACCAGCCTCCCTGGCCTTCTGTTTCCCTCTGGTTTCAGCAATGCCATTTGCTGAACTTGAGGAATCTGCAAATGCGTGAGAAAACGAAGCCGGCTGCAGAGGGGCAAAGGAGACTACGTTTCCCATAAGGCCCTACGAAGTCCTGAGTCCAATGGTGGGGGAGAGTAGCCCCGCTGACTCATGAGAGTTGTAGTCTCTTCATTCCTGCGCTGAAGGAGAGGGATTGCCTGCGCCTTTCCTGGAATCCGCTGGAAGCGGGTGGAGTGATCGGAGCCAACAGAGGCACGTGAAGGGTTAATACCTCTAGCGGTCACTCAGCCTTACCCCCTTCGTCCACCCCAGAATGCTGTCTTCAGATCCTGGACCTCACACCCTTGAGGAACCTAACATCCCGTATTTGAGGACAGTTCCCGTCCTAGCACATATATGGAGACGCGTATGTAAATTAGCACAAATATAAATACACTTTGTCTCGATGTTCCACCTCCTTCCGAACTCCAGGCTGTGAAAACAGTCCACTCACGGATGGAAACTTACCCTGCAAGTGGGCAGCTCAGGGGCGCCTCCCGGAGGAAGCGGTCCCTGGGCTGCGCGTGCGCACATGCATTGCCTCCTCCCCCCAACTCAGGTTGGGTCCAGTTTTTCCTCTGGGGAGCAGCGGCCTCCTGTGCTACCACCCCCTTTCTGGCAAGCATCGGGATGACTTATGAGTTTCTTCTTGGGGTCTGATTCCTAACATCTCCTGTGTGTCTCTATCATTACCTAGTAAAGGGAGGCCTCATGGAAAAAAAGACTACATTTCCCATAAGGCCATTCAATCCATGGGTGTCGAATGAATGAATGAAGAACAAATGAATGAAGAATGAATGAATGAATGAATGAATTATAGCAGAAGGCGAGATTCGAAGCAGAAGATGAACGGAAGGAATGGGGATAAAGACAAGGACTGGCCCTAACCAGTTTGGCTCAGTGGATAGAGCCTTGGCCTGTGGACTCAAGGGTCCCAGGTTCAATTCCGGTCAAGGGCATGTACCTTGGTTGCGGGCACATCCCCAGTAGGGGGTGTGCAGGAGGCAGCTGTTTCTAACTCTTTATTCCTCTCCTCCCTTCCTCTCTGTAAAAAAACAATAAAATATATATCTTTTTAAAAGACAAGGACTGGGAGGGAGGACTATAAGGCAATAATTCCGCTAAGAGCTAATATTGTTAAGTGGTGGATGGACTCATTGGCGCCATGAAATAGATAATGTTATTATCAGGGTCCCGTGAAGTAGATAATGTTATTGGTGTCATGCAGCGGCCAGTCGTTGGGAATCAGAGTCCCACTGCTTGATAGTGAAGCCCGATTCTGTCACGTCCTTAGCCGGTGACCTTGCTGGTGTTACGTAGGCCAGTTTCCTTGAGCTCCTGGGCAGATGAGAAGGGGGATATAAGACCTACCTCCAGGGGTTGCGAGGATTTAATTCAGGTAGAGATTTGGCGCGTTGCCTGAGTCACACACAATGAAGTGCTCAGTCATGATCGGCTGACATGCCCATTGTCCAGATGAGGAAACAGAGGCACAGAAAGAACTCCTCAGTTCACAGCTGATGGGCGGTGGGAACAGAGCCAAACACACAGCCGTTTGCCTTACGGGAAGGTTCACCTCTCTCTCTCCACCACCTGCCTCGCGCATAGTAAGTGCCTGGTGAATATTTTCATGACAGAATGATTGAACGGGCCAACGGGCACCTGAAAAGGTCCTCAGCATCACTAATCATTAGGAAAATGTGGATCAAAACCACAATGAGATGCCACCTCATACCCATTACCCTTTAGAACAGTGACTGGGGAAAACACACACACACACACACACACATACACACACACACACAGGAGTCGGCAAGGATGTGGACAGACTGGGACCCCTGTTGGTGGGAATGTAAAATGGTGGAGTTGTTGCTGAAACCGGTTTGGCTCCGTGGATAGAGCCTCAGCCTGAGGACTGAAGGGTCCCAGGTTCGATTCCAGTCAAGGGCATGTACCTTGGTTGCGGGCACATCCTCAGTCGGGAGTATGCAAGAGGCAGCTGATTAATAATTCCCTCTCATCAATGTTTCTAACTCTCTGTCCCTCTCCCTTCCTCTCTGTAAAAAGTCAATAAAAAATATATATTTAAAAAAAACCTGAATATAAAGTTAAAAAAAAAAAATGAAGACTAGCCCTGGCCGGTGGCTTGGTTGATTAAAGCATCAACCTGACACACTAAGGTGGTATCCCGGTCAGGGCACATACTAGAATCAACCCATGGGTGGGTGGATGAGTGGGGCAACACATCGATGTTTCTCTCTTTCTCCTCTCTCTCCTTTCTTTCTCCCCTCTCTCTCTCTATAAAATCAATCAATACATTTTAAAAGTGTCAAGTGACAATAATAGTAACAATAAAGCTAGCCTGCATGTACCTCCCTACCCTCCCCCAATAGAACACTTAAGTCCAGCCTTTGGCTGTCAGAACACCCACTTACTTCATTTCCCCCAACCTCTGTGCTCACTCCTTCCTTATCTCCTTTCCTGGCTTCTTGGTGTCTCTCTGATTACTTTCTTTTCTTTCTGTTTCTTCTTCTTCTTTTTTTTTTTTTTAATAGGTTTTTATTGATTTGAAAGGGAGAGGGAGAGGGAGAGAGAAACATCAGCTGGCTGCCTCCTGCATGCCCCCTGCTGGGGATCAAGCCTGCAACCCAGGCCACATGGACCAGGGCTCTGATTGCCTTTTTAAAAAATATTTTTTATTGATATTAATTTTTTATTTTTGTTGCAGAGAGGAAGGGAGATGGATAGAGAGTTAGAAACATTGATGAGAGCCGTGGCATAGTGGTTGGCAAACTCATTAGTCAAGTATCAACCTGAGCCAAACAGAGCCAAATATCAACAGTACAATGATTAGCCGAAACCGGTTTGGCTCAGTGGATAGAGCATTAGCCTGTGGACTGAAAGATCCCGGGTTCGATTCCGGTCAAGGGCATGTACCTTGGTTGCGGGCACATCCCTAGGGTGTGCAGGAGGCAGCTGATCAATGATTTTTTAAAAATATATGTTATTGATTTTGTACAGAGAGGAAGGGGGAGAGATAGAGAGTGAGGAACATCGATGAGAGTCATCGATCAGCTGTCCCTTCCTTTCCCTTCCTCTCTGAGATCAATAAAAAAATACATTTTTTAAAAAGATTACTTGTTAAAAAAGAAAGGAAGGAAGGAAGGAAGGAAGGAAGGAAGGAAGGAAGGAAGGAAGGAAGGAAGGAAGGAAGGAAGAAAGAAAGAAAGAAAGAAAGAAAGAAAGAAAGAAAGAAAGAAAGAAACATTGATCAGCTGCCTCTTGCACACTTCCTACTGGGGATGTGCCGATAACCAAGGTACATGCCCTTGACTGGAATCGAACCTGGGACCCTTGAGTCTGCAGACTGACACTCCACCTCTGAGCCAAACCGGCTAGGGCTAATCAATGACTCTTTTTTTTTTTTTTTTATGATCAATGACTCTTATCATTGATGTTTCTATCTCCTTCTCTCTTCCTCTCTGAAATCAATTTTTTTTTAATTTTCTTTTAAATAACAGTTTCTGACAGCCCTGACTAGGTAGGTAACTCAGTTGGTTATAGTGTCTTCCCAATATGAGAAGGTTACGGGTTCGATTCTGTCAGGACACATACAGGAATCAGCCAATCCTATATTATAAAAGGCTGATATGAAAATTGATCCAACAGTGGAATGACAGGTCGCTGTGATGTGCACTGATCACCATGGGACAGACACTCCATGCCAGAGCTGCCCCCTGGTGGTCAGTGTGCTCCCACAGGAGGAGCACTGCTCAGCCAGAAGCCCGGCTCATGGCTGTTGAGCACAGTGGTGGTGGAGCAGGCCTAAGCCATCTTCCGCCAAGGGTTCCTGGACTGCGAGAAGGCATAGGCTGGGCTGAGGGACACCCCCCCACCACCACCACCAGTGCACAAATTTCATGCACCGGGCCTCTAAGTGAATACATAAATAAGTGGAACAACAAAGGGATGTCTCTCCCCCTTCCTCTCTCTAAAATAAGTAAGCAAATAAATAAATAAATATTACTTTTTATCTTTAAAAAAAAAAAAAAAAGAATAGTTCCTGGCATATAGTACAAACTCAATAAATACCAGTGGTTGAATGAATGAATGAATGAATGGTGTTCTTATTCTATCCCCTACGTTGTCCTAGAGGTTTCGGGATGCGAGACCGCCTGCTTGGCTCTGTGCCTGCTGCTCCGTCAGACCAGTGAGTGAACCTGAGGTCCCATGCCCACAGGAGGAAGTTACTGAGGAGAGCTGGGCGGGGTGTGAGGCGATAGGGAATGGAGGCGACTGTGGCAAAACAGACACACACACACACACACACACACACACACACACTCACACACACCTGCCTAGGTCTCAGCCAAAGAAACAGCTGCCACTCAGACCCGCCCCATCGTGGCCCCCGGCAGACAGACCCCCGTGTCCTCAGTCTTCAAAAGAAGCCGGAAACTGGGTTTTCGATGCAAAACCTCCCTGGTTTTAAATGTTGGCGACCGACTCCCCGATCCAGACTTTGGTTTCCAGACGTTTTGAACACCCCCCCCCCCCCCCCCCGTGCCGAACCACGCGTCTATCTGCGAACCCCACCCCTGAGGCTTTGAGTTCTCCAGGCTCTGCCCCACCTGCGACTGGGTGACCTCGGGCGAGTGACTTAACCTCTCTGAGCCTCAGTGTCCTCATTCCTGACGGGAGGGCGGCGCCCAGCTCATAGGACGGAACCAGGTGACGGTATTCCCAACTGCTCACCCCGAGTGCCCAGCCCGAGGGGGAAAGGGTGGAGGACAGAAAGGGATGGAAAAGAGGAGAGGAGGAATCGCATGGGGAGCTATGAGCTAGGCTGGCCCCACGGCTGCAGCCCCAAAGTGGGAAGATAGTCCCAGGGGGGACAGGTGCAGAGGGACCTCTAGGAGGGCGGGCTGGGAAGGAAGGGAGGGAGGAAGGGAGGGCGGGCTGGGAAGGAAGGGAGGGAGGGAGGGAGGGAGGGCGGGAGGGAGGGAGAGAGGGAGGGCGGGCAGGACCCAGGCGGGATCAGAGATGGAGATGAGAGGCGGTGGGTGGGCTGGAAGAGCAGTGAGGTCTGGGAGGAGGGAGAAGAGGAGGTAGGCTTGAGGGGGGGGGACAATGAAACAGCCATGGGGAGGATGGGGAGGGCCAGGACCCGGTGGGAGGCTGCAAGAAACCCAGGTGGGGAGAGGCAGGCAGGAGAGGAGGAGCCCACCGGCATGGCTCAGTGGTTGAGCATCGACCTATGAACCAGGAGGTCACGCCACCGTTCGGTTCCCGGTCGGACTCCTGCCTGGGTTGCAGGTGTGGGGTGTGCAGGAGGCAGCCCATCAGTGATTCTCTCTCATCATTGATGTTTCTATCTCTCTCTCCCTTCCTCTCTCTGAAATCAAAAACTTAAAAAATAAATTAAAATTAAAAGAGCCGTAGCTGATGTGGCTCAGTGGATAGAGCATCAGCCTGAGGACTGAAGGGTCCCAGGTTCGATTCCTGCTCAGGGCACATGCCTGGCCTGTGGGCTCAATGCCCAGTAAAGGGCGCGCAGGAAGCCGCCCATCAATGATTCTCTCTCATCATTAATGTTTCTCTCTCTCTCTCCCTTCCTCTCTAAAAATCAATAAAAAGCCTGCAGACTCAAGGGCCCCAGGTTCCGATTATGGTCAAGGGCATGCACCTTGGTTGCGGGCACATCCCCAGTGGGGGGTGCACAGGAGGCAGCTGATGGATGTTTCTGACTCTCTATCCCTCTCCCTTCCTCTCCGTAAAAAGTCAATAAAATATATATTTTTAAAAAATAATAATAAAATAAAAAAGAGGAAAAGTGACAGGCGAGATCAGCAGGTGCTGAAGGGGAGAAAGAGCCCAAGTGAGGGAAGAGATGGAGGAGAGGGGCAGGAGCCGGGAGAGAGAAGACGCTGAGGGTTCAGAGGGGTGCAGAGGAGCTGGAAGGCGGGAGGGGAAGGCCTAGCAGCGCGGGGACCAGCCGCGCATGTGCGGGGAGGCAGGACCACCCACGGAGACCACCCACGGAGACAGGACCACGAGGGGGTCCCGGGCCGGGGACGGGTTTGGGGGGTGGGGTCCAGGGGCTTGGGGCGGGGCTGGGGGTTGTCCCAGGGCGCGGGTCGGGGCGCGGGGGGGGGTCCCGGGCCGGGGCGGGGCTCTGGGGCGGGTCCCCGGACCTGGGGGGGCGAGTGGGGGAGGGGGGCAGGCTGGGGGGAGTCCTGGGCCGGGGGCGGGGCTCGGGGGCGGTCCCAGGCCGGGGGCGGGCTCCGGGGTGGGGGTCCCAGGTCCGGGGCGGGCTGGGGAGTCCCCGAGCCGGGCTGGGGGGTCCCGGGCCGGGGCGGGGTTGGGGGGGGGGTGTCTCAGGGCGCGGGGCGGGGCTCGGGAGGCGGTCCGGGGCCGGGGTCGGGCTGGGGGTCCCGGTCCAGGGCCGGGCTGGGGGGGGGGGGGGGGGGGGATCCCGGGCCGGGGCCGGGCTGGGGGTCCCGGGCCCGGGCTGGGGGTCCCGGGCGGCCCTACCTTCCAGGCAGCAGATGCGCCAGAGGCCGGAGTGCGTGAGGCCGCCGGGGTCGCGGCGCTCGGCGGCCCCGCGGTGCGGCGGGCCCTCGTCGGCCGTGAGGTTGGTGGTGTTGCAGATGAAGGCGCGCGTGTACAGCCAGTAGTCCGTGCTGATGGCGATGGTCATGAGGCCGAAGGCGGCGAAGGCGCCCACCGTGGTCACCAGCACCTGCACGCCCTTCTCGCACCACAGCCCCCGCTCCTCGTTCCAGCGCTTCAGCGACTCCAGCCTGACCGCCGGCAGCCGGGCGGCCGCGGGCCACCAGCGGGGCAGCGCGGGCGGCGCCGTGCCGGCGGCGGGCGGGCTCAGCGGGCGAACGGGCGGCCGGGCCCGGGGGCCTGGGGGGCGGGGGCGGCGGCGAGGACGAGGCTGGGCCCGAGGGGTCAGAGGGCGGCCATGGTCAGCAGCTGGGGAGAGCAGGGAGCGAGAGAGGAAAAATTAGGGGGCGCCAGGACCTCCCCAGCCCCCCCATCCGAGGACCCTTCGCCCCCAAAACAGCCCCACCAGGTCCCCCGTTGGGACAGACTCCTTCCATGGCCTTCCTGGCTGTGAGGAAACGGGGATCTGCCAGGGGGAAGCCGTCCCACTGCCCTGGCCTGTGTGGCTCAGTGGGGAGAGCCTCGGCCTGCGGGCTGAAGGGTCCCGGGTTCGATCCCCGCCAAGGGCACAGGCCTCGCTAGCAGTCCCTGGTCACAGGGGCGCCTGCAGGAGGCAACCCAACCCGCCCATGTGTTTCTCTCACATCCAAATGTTTGTCTGTCTTTCTCTCTCTCTCTTCCACGCTCTCTCTCTAAAATCCTGGGGTGAGGATTTTAAAAATAAAAATAAAAAAGCAGCTGAAACCGGTTTGGCTCAGTGGCTAGAGCGTCGGCCTGTGGACTGAAAGGTCCCGGGTTCGATTCCAGTCAAGGGCATGGACCTTGGTTGCGGGCACATCCCCAGTGGGGAGTGTACAGGAGGCAGCTGACGGATGTTTCTCTTTGGTCAATGTTTCTGGCTCTCTGTTCCTCTCCCTCTCTGTAAAAAATCAATAAAATCTATTTTAAAAATTAAAAAATAAATAAAAAAGCAAGTCTTCCCACCAATCCCACCGAGGAAGTGCCCCACCCCCTGACACCAGGACACACACCCCCTCACTGTCCTCTTGGGGAGAGGCATCCCTCACCCCAGCCCCGGGGCCTCCTCACCCCAAGGAACCCCGTCCTCTTCCTCCATCCCTCCTAGACCCCAGCACCATCCTTCCTCTCAACAGCTACGTCCTCTCTTCCCCGCAGTCCAGCCTCTTCCACTCAAGAAACATAAAGCTCGCCCTAACCGGTGTGGCTCAGTGGATAGAGCCTCGGCCTGCGGACTGAAGGGTCCCAGGTTCGATTCCGGGCAAGGGCATGTACCTTGGTTGCCCGCACATCCCCAGTAGGGTGTGTGCAGGAGGCAGCTGATGGAGGTGTCTCTCTCATGGAAGTTTCTAACGCTCTATCCCTCTCCCTTCCTCTCTGTAAAAAAAAAAAAAAAAAAAAAAAAAAAAAAAAAAATCAATAAAATATATATTTTTTTTTTAAAAAAAAGGAAAGAAACATAAACCTCTCAAGCTGTTCTCGGCTTCCAACAAGTCTCCCCAACGAACTCTCGCTGTCCGCGCGACTCAGAAGAATCTCGCGAGGCCAAGAACAGCTGCTCCTCCTCCTCCTGGGAACCCCTTCCCCACGCAGACTCCCCTTCTCTGTGGGCCCAGGTTTCCAGCCTCTGGCGATGCACCCACCCCGGGAAGGTCCCCAGAGCGCCCCTGAGAACCGGCACCGGGTCCCACCGGGGAGATGGGGTTCTGCTGGTCGGCGCCGGGTAGGCCGAGCGTCTCAGCCCTCTGAGCTCCCGGGTTCTGATGGGCAGCCAGCACCCCCTGAACTCCGTCTCCACCCCATCCCTCTCTGCAGCTCCTGCTGTGTCCCTGGCCCCCCGCCATCCCTAACTATGACTTTGACTCAAGAAAAGAAAAAAAACAACAAGCAAAAAACACTCTTTCCTTGGCTTAAAGAAGTCTTTCCAGCCCTGACCGGTGTGGCTCAGTGGACAGAGCATGGGGCCTGTGGACTAAAGGGTCCTGGGTTCCATTCCGGTCAAGGGCATGTACCTTGGTTGCGGGCACATCCTCAGTGGGGGGTGTGCAGGAGGCGGCTGATGGATGTTTCTAACTCTCTGTCCCTCTCCCTTCCTCTCTGTAGAAAGTTAATAAAATATGTTTTGTTTTAATTAAAAGAAAGGAAGAAAGAAAGAAAGAAAGAAAGAAAGAAAGAAAGAAAGAAAGAAAGAAAGAAAGAAAGAAGTCTTTGGAGCCTGGCCTAGCTCCGTGGTTGAACCTACGAACCAGGAGGTCACGGCTGGATTCCCGGTCAGGGCACAGGCCCGGGGTGTGGGCTTGGTCCCCAGCGTGGGGCGTGTGGGAGGCAGCCGGTCCATGATGCTCTCTCATCGTGGACGTTTCTGTCTTCCTCTCCCTTCCTCTCTGAAATGAACGTTTTAAATATACATATATATTTTTTAAAGTCTTCGAAATCCGGCCCCCACCACCTCTACAACTTAGACAAACTCCTCTCCGCCATCGCACTCTCCTCCGTTAAGAAAAATTTCCCCCTCGGGCTCCACAGCGTGTCCCACTCCCCGGAGTCCCTTCCCCGCCGGACCCCGATTCCTCCTCCTTCAGGACTCCCAGGCTCCGACCTGCAGGCCCACCGCTGTCCAAGGAGGGGCCCGCCCCACCCCGACTCCATGGCCCGGCCCTCCCACCCCCTCCCACCACCTCCAACCGCCCCCCCCCTAGGGCAGCCCTTGTTATCACAACACACAAGATGAACCCCCACCTCTGATCGCCCCAGCTCCCCTGGACTTCCCCCTCCCTCCAGTTCCCAGAACCTTCCCCACCCTCCGCCTTCCTCTTACATCAGGAGGAGTCTCCCTCCTTCCCTCGGGCCCTCTTCTCCCACCCACTCTCCTCCCAGCATCTCCTCTGCTCAGGGAACCCCCTCGGTGTGTCCCTCCGGACTTCCCTTCCTGGGGAACCCCCCAGAACTCCCCGGAACCCCGCTACGTGTCACCTGTGAGGACCTTACACGCACACGCCTTTCCCCCCCTCTATGGACAGCGCCCCTGAGAAGAATCCCACGTACAGGATCCCAGCTCTCCTTCAGCTGGGAAGGATGTCCCCCTTGCCGCCCCCCACCCCCAGGGTCCCCCCACCACGCCCCCAGCCCTGCCTCCTCCACCTCGCCCGGTCCTCCCAGCGCCCGTACCTGCCTCCACCTCTCCCTCTTCCCCAGACTCCCCCCCTTCCCAGACCCTGGGGGCCACCGAGGAGGGGGAGCCACACTGGGTCCCAGGACCCGCTGACCTTGGCCTCCGCCCGCCCCCATCAGCTGGCCCCCCGCCGGTTCTGCGCCCAGGGGTTGCTGAGAAAGGTTGTCTATGGGGGGGGGGGGGGTGTCCATGGCAACGGGGCCCAGTGACCCACACACACGTGGTCCCTCCCCCTCCCCGGCTCCTGCCTGCCTGCCCACACGCAGCCCCTGGCTGGCCCATTCATGGGGCTCCGGGCTCGGACACCCCCTGTTTCCCCCCTGCCCCCCCATCCCCCCTGTCCCAGGCACTGCCCCTGCCTCCCCTTCACCTCCCCTCCAGGCACCTGCCCGGCTGCCTGGGCCTCATCTCCCCCATCCAGGCCCGGCACCCCGGCACTGCCACCTCCACTGCCCAGGCACCTTTCTGCTCCCGCCTGGGGGAGCCTGTGGCCCCAGAAGGCGCCCCCTCCTCCTGCTGGGCCCCCTACAACCCGGGACATGGAGGGGAGGGGAACAGGGTCCACGAGGGGCATTCTCTGTCCCCCAAAAAGATCTGAGACATTTCCTTGTACTGATTGGGGGGGGGGGGGATCTGTTTGGCCGGAGGGACTGTTCTCTCAGTCCATCTGTCAGGGCCCCCATCCTAAAGCTCCCGCATATGACAGGGGCTGTACCCCCTCTCTCCCTCCTCGGAGGGAACCGGCTCCTTCCTCCAGAACTGGGGGGCCCTGGGGGAAGGGGGATCGCAGAACCTGCCTTCCACAGCCACCCACCTCCGACGAAGAGCAGAATCAGGCTCACCTCGGTCAGCGACAGGTCAACTCGCCGGAGGAGCCCGGAGCACGGAGGAGGGGACGCGCTGAGCCCCGTCCTGTGGGCACCCCCCTTTCAGAGGCACCCCCGTGCTCCCCAGTGCTCACGGCTCACCCTCCTCCCCCAGCAGCCGGGGACCCAGGCGTCCGACCCAGCCGGGGGTGACAAGGAGGGGGCGTAGGGGCAAAGGGGGTGCTGAGGTGGGGAGCGGAGGCTGAGGGACAGCTCTGAGCTCTCGGGGGGGCCCAGGCAGGGGTGATGGTGGGGGTTCGAGATGTGGTGGGGGGGATGGGGAAAAGGTGAGGAAGAGACAATTTGGTTCTCGTGTGTGTGTCGCTGGGTAAAGTGCGGAGCTGGAGGACGACGAGAGAGGGAGGGAGGAGGGAGCAGAGGGAGGGGGGCCGCTGAGGATGGGGGAGCCGGGAGAGGAGGTGGGGGAGGGATCGAGTTGGGGGGGCACAGGGTCTGGGTGGCAGAAGGAAGCTGGGGGGAAAGAGAGAGAGAGAGACCTGGAGAGAGAGAGAGCGAGAGAGAGGGAGCGAGAGAAGAGGAGAGAAGCGGCAAGAGAGAGACTTGGAGATGGGGGAACGGGGATGGGGGAGGGAGAGATTTGGGGGAGGCAGCGGCTGGTGGCAGAAGGAAGTTGGAGACACACACACACACACACACACACACACACACAGAGAAATATCCAGAGAAAGAAGGGGACTGAGAGACAGAGACCCAAAGAGGGGGAACCAAAGAGATGGGGGAAGGTGAGGGAGGGAGGGATGGCGGGAGCGGGGGGCTGGGGTGAAGGAGAGGAAGGGGGGGGGGGGGGGGACAGGGCCTGGGTAACAGAAGGGAAAAAAGAGACACAGAGAGAGTCATCCAGAGAGGGGGAGGAGAGACAGATGGGAGAGACAGGGAGAGACAGAGGGGATGGGGGCGAGGGCAAGGTCTTCACAGAGAGGAGAGAGAGAGAGAGAGAGAGAGAGAGAGAGAGAGAGAGAGAGAGAGAGAATGGGGGAAATCTAGGGGACAGAGGACTGCAGGCGTAGAAGGAGCCAGGGGTGCCCAGAGGCAGAGGCCGATGGATGGAGCAGGGGCCTGGGCCAGACAGAGCCCCGAGGACCGAGACACAGGCGCCTAGAGCGAGGAGGCATCGGAAGGAAGGTGGAGGGAGAGGGGAGAGGGGCCAGGGAGGAGGAGGAGGAGGAGGAGGTCAGAGAGAAAGGACACCCCTGCCCCCGGCCCCGCCCGCACCCCCGGCCCCGGATCCCTACCCCCATCCCCAATTCGAAGTCGCCGCCCCCACCCCCACTAGCCTCCATCTCTCCACAGCATCGCCTGCCGCCGCCGCCGCCGCCACCGCCTCTTCCCGTCGTCATGGCAACGGGATCCAGGCGCCCAGCCAAGGCTGGCAGCGGCGGCCGGAAATGAGGGGAGGGCCTTTTGCAAAAGGGACCCCGGGAGCTCCTAGCCCCTGTCCCCCCAACATCCGAGGGGCACGCTCAGCCGCCCTGGGGTCTCCCCATCTCCACCACCACCACCACCACCACCACCACACACGCACCCCTAGACAGAGATCCCCGGAAAATAAAAATAAAAAAGCCATGGTACATGCACCAGGTTTGCAAGCCTTTTTGAATGGCACCAGCAAAATATTTTCTTCATACCCCCTACCCACCCGTAGCTCAGGGAGCTTGATTTCCACGAGGTAGGGGTGGGCGTGAGGCGCAGGAAAAAAAGGAGGATGCAAGAAGCGTGGGTGGGGAGAAGTGTGTCCGGGGCTGGGTGGGTTTGGGGGCCCCCTTCCCCCCAATCCAGCCACAGTTGGGAGAAGAAGGAGGCCTGGCCGGTGGGTAGGGAGTGAGCTAATGGGAGGCGGGGGATTCAGAGGAGACAGTTTGGTCTTTGGGTGCGAATCTCCGAGATGCCCCGGTGGGTGACCTTGGGCACAAAAACATCTCCCCTCTGCCAGTTATAACGGCACCCTGTCCCATGGAAACAGCGATGCCAGGAGGTCTTTGCAGGCAGACCCAGGCGAACCATGCCTTCAGTGCTGTGAACAGGCTCGGACCCAGCAAGCCCTAGCTAACCCCAGAAGCTGGCTGGCAGAACCCTGAGCGAGGCATGTGCATGCTTCATGTTCTCCCAGAACCCCTGGCACAAGGGTCACGGCGGTTCCCATTTTACAGACGGGCAGATGGAGGCCTCGGAGGTGGGAGCCGACTTGCCCACATCCCCCAGGGAATAAAAGGCAGAGCTGGGCCCGGCCCTGGTGTGGCTCCGTGGTTGAGCATCGATCTAGGAACCAAAACAGATAAAGGTTCGATTCCCGGTCAGGGCACAAGCCATGCTGTGGGCTCGACCCCCAGCCAAATCGATGATTCTCTCTCTCCTCCTCGGTGTCTCGCCCTCTCCTTTCCTCTCTGAAATCAATAAAAAATTATGAAAGCTCAGCTGGCGTGGCTCCGTGGTTGAGTGTCGACCTACGAGCCAGGAGGTCACAGTTGGATTCCCTGGCAGGGCACATGCCCGGGGTGTGGGCTTGATCCCCAGTGTGGGGGCATGAAAGAGGCAGCTGATGAATGATTCTCTCTCATCATTGATATTTTTCTCTCTCTTCCTCCCCTTTCCTCTCTGAAATCCATTTTAAAAATATATATATATTCAAAAACAAAACAAAAAACCCCAGCCCTGACCGGTGTGGCTCAGTGGATAGAGCGTCGGCCCCAGGTTCGATTCGGGTCAAGGGCATGTATCTTGGTGGCAGGCATGTATCTTGGAGGCGTGCAGGAGGCAGCTGATTAATGTTTTTCTCTCATCGATGTTTCTAACTCTTTATTCCTCTCCTTCCTTCTTCTCTGTTAAAAAAAAAATCTATAAAATATATTAAAGAAAGAAAAACAAAACAGACACCTTCACAGGGTGAAGACAGCCTAGCTGGTGTGGCTCAGTGGGTTGAGCATCGTCCCATGGACCAAGAGGTCCCAGGTTTGATTCCTGGGTCAGGGCACATGCCCAGATTGCCAGCTCCATCCTCAGCAGAGGGGCGTGCAGGAAGGAGCTGCTTGGTGTGTTTCTCTCATTGTCTAAAAAAAAAAATCAATAAAAACATTAAAAAGAAAAAGAAAACAAAGGGTGAAAACAACTCGAGGGCACTAAAACCAGGCACTTGGGTCGGCAAACTGCGGCTCTTGAGCCACATGTGGCTCTTTGGCCCCTTGAGCGTGGCTCTTCCACAAAATACCGCGGCCTGGGCGAGTCTATGTGGAAGAAGTGGTGTGAGAAGAAGTTTATGTTTAAAAAAATGTGGCTCTCCAAAGAAATGTCAATCGTTGTGCTGTTGATATTTGGCTCTGGGGACTCATGAGTTTGCCGACCACTGGGCCAGGTCATCCTCGGTGGCGCAGGCTGCCCTATGCATTGTGGGAGCTGGCCCAGCCTGCCTGGTCTGCACCCACTGGGTGCCGGGAGCGAGGGGTTGTGATAAAGAAAGGGAATCCGGTCTGTTCCACCTCAACTCCTGCTCCTTGTTTTATTAATCTCCCGCCAAGGACCTGCTCCTATTGATTTGAGAGAAGTGGGGAGGGAGAGAGGGAGGTAGAGAGAGAAATGTCGGTTTGAAGGAGGACCCTCCATGAGCTCTGCTTCCCGTAGAGCAGGATAGGGCAAGGATGGGCCCTGAAACCTAGGTGGGGGCCTGTGGAGAGTGGCCACAGCGTTTGGACAGGTCCAAGTCTCGGGCTAATGAGAGGCCACCGTCCTCTCGTGGCCATGTGCAAGTCCCAGCGAGGAGGGCAGGGCCTCCCAGCACAATGACAGCCAGCAGCTGTGGTTGTCAGCGTGAACCTGTGGTCCCAACACGTGGCCCCGCATGCCTGAGCGACGTGGGCTTGATAGAGTTCAGGTGCGTGTAGGTGAGTAGGCTCGAAACCCAGGAGCATGGCCCTCACTAGTTTGGCTCAGTGGCTAGAGCGTCGGCCTGCGGACTGAAGGGTCCCGGGTTCGATTCCGGTCAAGGGCATGTGCCTTGGTTGCGGGCACATCCCTTGTGGGGGGTGTGCAGGAGGCAGCTGATGGATGTTTCTCTCTCATTGATGTTTCTGACTCTCTGTAAAAAAAAAAAAAAAAAAATCAGTAAAATATATTTTTTAAAATAAAAAATCAAGGGGCCAAAGAGCTGTATGTGGCTCTAGAGTCACATTTTGCCGACCACTGTTCCAACCAACCAAACCACACCAGGCAGGGCAGAAAGCCCTTTTTTTTCTCTCTCTCTTCCTTTCTTTCTTTCTTTCTTTCTTTCTTTCTTTCTTTCTTTCTTTTTTTTTCAGAGAGAGAAACATTGATTTGTTTTTCTTTTCCTTTTTAAAATCTATTTTATTGATCTTTTACAGAGAGGAAGGGAGAGGGATAGAGAGTTAGAAACGTCGATGAGAGAGAAACATCGATCAGCTGTTTCCTGCACACGCCCCACCAGGGATGTGCCCACAACCAAGGTACATACCCTTAACCGGAATTGAACCTGGGACCCTTGAGTCCACAGGCCGATGCTCTATCCACTGAGCCACACCAGTTTGGGCTGATTTGTTTTTCCGCTGAGGTATGCATTCACCGGATTCCAGGGTTTGCCCGGACGGGGGATGGAACCCATCAGCTTGGCTGGTATTGGGATGCTGCTCTAACCATGGGGCTACTCCGCCAGGGCCTGGCAAAGCTTCTCCATGTGTGTGCAGCTTTTCTTATTTGCCTTTCCATCCATCCATCCATCCATCCATCCCTAAGTCATTATCCCCTGGATGGGTTGGCCTTTGGAATCTCTCCCTCTGATAGGTCGGGACCTCCCCGCCCCCTGTTCCTCCCCATACAAATATTTTTTAAAATATATATATATTTTAGCCGAAACCGGTTTGGCTCAGTGGTAGAGCGTCAGTCTGTGGACTGAAAGGTCCCAGGTTTGATTCCGGTCAAGGGCATGTACATTGGTTGCAGGCACATCCCTGGTAGGGGGTGTGCAAGAGGCAGCTGGTCGATGTTTCTCTTTCATCGACGTTTCTAGCTCTCTATCCCTCTCTCCTCCTCTCTGTAAAAAAATCAATAAAATATATTTTTAAAAAATATATATATATATATAATTGATTTTGTACAGAGAGAAAGGGAGAGAGATCGTTAGAAACATAGATGAGAGAGAGTCATCAATCAGCTGCCTCTTGCGTACCCCCTACCAGGGATGTGCCCGCAACCAATGTACATGCCCTTGGCCGGAATCAAACCCGGGACCTTTCAGTTCACAGACCGACGCTCTACCACTGAGCCACACCAGTTTTGGCCCCATACAAATATTTTTAGTGCTTGCGTGGCAACACGGAGCAGCAGGCTTGCATCAGGCCCTCTTTGTTTCCGGAAGCATCCCTCTGCTTTTTCAGTAACAGCTTCATCCGGATAGCATTCGCATGCCACACGACTCACCCACTCCAGGGGGACAGACACTCCACGCGCTTGGCTATCAGCGCTGAGTCGTGCGGCCAGCAGCTTCCAGTCCGTGTCAGCGTTTCCGTGAGCCCAGGAGGCACCACGCACCCCGAGCCAGCCACCCTCCTCCCGATCTCCCCGCATACCCAGCCCGGGGCCCCCACGAACCCACTTCCTGACCCTATAGACTTGCCCACAGACATGTTGTAGGAACAGAAGGTGCATTCCTGCCTTCGAGGTCCCCCCAGGTTGTAGCAGGCATCCGAACTTCATTTCCTTTTATTGTTGCCAAACTAGAGGCCCAGTGCATGAAAATTCATGCACAGGAGTGGGAAGGGGGTGTCTCATAGCCCGGCCTGCCCCCTCTCACAGTCTGGGAGCCCTCAGGGGCTGGAGGTGACCCAGCCATCAGGGGAAGGTGACGCCCCATTATACCTCTGCTGCTGCTGCCACTGCCAGCAGCGCAAGCCTCGGCCAGCCCTGGTTACCTGAGCCTCAGGCGTCCCTAGTTACATGAGCCTTGGGTAGCCCTGGGGACACTGAGGGGACTGGGGGAGTCCAGGTGCACTGAGTGGCAGGACACCCCCCCTTGAGGAAAGGCTGAGGGGACTGGGCACCATCATCTTGTGGCTGTGGGCACCACCATCTTTTGAGGGTGTGACAGTCAATTAGCATATTCCCTCCTTATTGGCTGTGGGTGCCGCCATCTTTGTGACAGTGTGGTGGTCAATTAGCATATTCCCTCTTTATTAGATAGGATAATATTCCATTGTGTGGATAGGTCAGTCTTTATCCGATGGGTATTTGTTTTTCCCCCCGTTTGGGCTATTGTGAGTAATGTTGCCATGAACATTTGTCTACGAGCTCTTTTTTTGTGTTTTTTCTTTTTTAATACATTTTTTCAAAATATATTTTATTGATTTTTATACAGAGAGGAAGGGAGAGAGATAGTTAGAAACATCAATGAGAGAGAGTCATTGATCAGCTGTCTCTTGCACACCCCCTACTGGGGATATGCCCGCAACCAAGGTACATGCCCTTGACCGGAATCGAACCCGAGGCCCTTCAGTCCCCAAGCCGACGCTCTATCCATTGAGCCAAACCGGTCCCGGCTTTAATACATATTCTTATTGATTTCTGAGAGCAAGGGAGAGGGAGACAGAAACATCAGTGAGAGGGAATCATGGATCAGCTGCCTCCTGCATGCCCCCTACGGGGGGTGAACCCACAACCCAGGCCTGTGCCCTCACCTGGAACCGAACCATGCCCTCCTGGTTCAGAGGTTGATGCTTAGCCACTGAGCCACTCTGGCGGGGGCTATGTTTTGTTTTATAAAACCTCACCTGAGGATGTTTTATTTTTATTTATTTATTATTATTTTTTTTTTTTTGGAGAGAGTGGAAGGGAGGGAGGTGGGAGAGAAAGAGAGAGGGGAACATCAATGTGAGAGAGACACATCAATTGGTTGCACCTGGATTGGGGGAGTGGGGGGGAGCTGGATTGAACCTGCAACCCAGGTGGGTGCCCTCGACTGGGAATCGAACCCTGAACCCTTCGGTGTGCAGGCCGGCGCTCTAACCACTGAGGCACAAGGGCCAGGGCTGTGGACAAGTTTTCGAGTGAACATGCATGTCCATGTCTCTCGGGCATATACCTGGGGGCACTTCCTGTATCCCAGGCTGAGAAAGGGGTCGCATTGCTGCACCTCATTTTGTTACAGTGGAATTATTAGACCCTCTGGGAAGAACCCTTCAGAGGGGGTGTCACAGGCAAAACCGGTTTGACTGAAAGGTCCCGGGTTCGATTCCGGTCAGGGGCACGTACCTTGGTTGCGGGCACATCCCTTGCAGGGGGTGTGCAGGAGGCGGCTGGTCGATGTTTCTCTCTCATCAACGTTTCTGGCTCTCTATCTCTCTCCCTTCCTCTCTGTAAAAAAATCAATAATATATATATATATATATATATATATATATATATATATATATATATATATTATTTTTTTTTTAAAGGGGGTGTCACAGACGATGCGGCAACTGGGCCCCTCAGACCTCATTCCCTCATTTGCTGGTCAACTCATCTCACTTGAGTCAAAGTCTCCAACAGGCATGGCCCAGAGATCTAAAGACCGTAGACTACCTAACCAGTGTGGCTCAGTGGATAGAGCTTCAGTCTGCGGACTGAAGGGTCCCAGGTTCGATTCTGGTCAAGGGCATGTACCTTGGTTGCGGGCACATCCCCAGTAGGGGGTGTGCAAGAGGCAGCTGGTCGATGTTTCTCTCTCATTGATGTTTCTAACTCTCTATCCCTCTCTCTTCCTCTCTGTAAAAATATCAATAAAATATATTTTAAAAATAGAAATAAATAAAAAAATAAAGCCCTGACCGGTTTGGCTCAGTGGATAGAGCATCGGTCTGCGGACTGAAAGGTCCCGGGTTCGATTCCGGTCAAGAGCATGTACCTTGGTTGCGGGCACATCCCCAGTAGGGGGTGTGCAGGAGGCAGCTTATGGATGGAAGGAAGGAAGGAAGGAAGGAAGGAAGGAAGGAAGGAAGGAAGGAAGGAAGGAAGGAAGGAAGGAAGGAAGGAAGGAAGGAAGGAAGGAAGGAAGGAAAGAAGGGAGGAAGAAAAGAAGGGAGGGAGGAAGAGAGGGAGGAAGGGAGGAAAGAAAGAAGGAAGGAAGAGAGGGAGGGACGGAGGGAGGGAAGGAAGGAAGGAAAGAAGGGAGGAGGAAGGAAGGAAAGAAGGAAGGAAGGAAGGAAGGAAGGAAGGAAGGAAGGAAGGAAGGAAGGAAGGAAGGAAGGAAAGAAGGGAAAGAGGGAGGGAGGGAGGGAGGGAAGGAAGGACGGAGAATCAGATGAGATGGGGATACAGACTCCAGGCTCACCCTCCACAGCCCCTGCGCCCCTGTCCCCGCGCCCCTGTCCCCGCACCCTGTCCCCGCCCCCTGTCCCCGCGCCCCGCTCCCGCCGCTCCCTGCGCTGTCCCAGGTGCTGACGCGCCGTCAGCACCAGCTGGGCCTTTGTCTCCGCAGGAACCGGAGGAGCCGGAGGAACGGGCGGCTGCGGCCGGGAAGAGTGGATCAGCGTTTCTGAACGTCCTCATTCGGGGTGAATGGAAATACCCAGCGGAGGCCAGGCGGCTGGTCCCCGTCCTGGTCCCCCCGGACCCAGCAGGAGACCGTGCTCTCCCCCCACCTCCGCCCCGGGGTCCGTGAAAGGGAATTGCAGCCCCGGCTGACGTGGCTCCGTGGGTCCCGAGTTAGATTCCGGTCAAGGGCACATGCCTGGGTTGTGGGCTCGATCCCCAGGAGGGGGCCTGCGGGAGGCAGCGGATCAATAGGCAGTGGGTCAATAGGCAGCTGATCAATGATTCTCTCTCATCATTGATGTGTGCGTGTGTGTCTCTCTCTCCCTTTCTCCCTGAAATCAATAAAAATATTTTTTTAAAAAATTTTTAGCCTGACCGGTGTGGCTCAGTGGATAGAGCGTCAGCCTGTGGACTGACGGGTCCCAGGTTTGATTCCCCTCAGGAGCATGTACCTTGGTTGCGGGCACATGCCCAGTGGGGAGTGTGCAGGAGGCAGCTGATCAATGTTTCTGACTCTCTTTAACTCTCCCTTCCTCTCTGTAAAAAATATCAATAAAATATATATTTTTAAAAATCAATAAAATATATTTTAATATATTTTTTTAAAAATAAAGACATACCCCTTCGCAATGGGCAAGGAGACACCTGATTGGTGGTGTTGCTCTGACATCAATCAGGGTCAAAGCAGACGTACAGTCCCTCAGTTCATCCTAGCTTGATGCCTGTGTTGGTAGCCAGAGGCAGATTAAAAAAAAACAAAAACAAAAACAAAAACAAACAAAAAAAAATGAATAGAGCCCTAGCTGGTGTGGCTCAGTGGATAGAGTGTCCACCTGAGGACTGAAGGGTCCCAGGTTCGATTCTGGTCAAGGGCACATGCCCAGGTTGCAGACTTGATCCCCAGGGGGGAGTGTGCAGGAGGCAACCAATCAATGATTCTCTCTCATCATTGATGTTTCTATCTCCCTCTTCCTTCTTCTCTGAAGTCCATAAAAATATATTAAATAAATAAATAAATAAATAAAGGCAGAAATAATGAACAGGAGTTTATATAAATGCATACTATCTAAAGCAGGTTTTTCTCAGCCTCTGCACTAGTCACATGTAGGGCCAGATCATTATTTATTTTTTTTTTCTTAAGGAAACTTTAAAAAATATATTTTTTATTGATTTGAGCAGGGGAGAGAGAAATAGCAATCTGTTTTTTCACCTATCTATGCATTCATTGGTTGATTCTGCTTTTTTATTTTTTAAATAATTTTATATATATATATATATATATATATATATATATATATATATATATATATATATATATTGCCCTAACCAGTTTGGCTCAGTGGGTAGAGCGTCTGCCTGCGGACTGAAAGGTCCCGGGTTTGATTCCGGTCAAGGGTATGTACCTTCCTCTCTATAAAAAAATCAATTTTATATATATATATATATATATATATATATATATATATATATATATATATAATTGATTTTTTTACAGAGAGGGCGAGGGATAGAGAAACACGTTGCTTTTTCTTTCTACCCTCACTCGGCTGCTTACAAGTGAACATCGTGACTAACTTTATCGTAAAAGCGCGCTTACGGTGAACGTGAATCCGAGTGGCCATCCCCGTGCCCAGGGTTCTGCGCTCCGCTGTCACCTGGGGTCCCCCTCTGTTCGAAAATGCGAGGCGGAAAATTCCAGAAACAGACAAATCTGCACACGTTCCAGCCTGCGTCCTCCCGAGGAGCAGGAGGAAGTCTCCGGCGCCCAGCTCCCTCTGCCCAGGACGTGAATCATCCCTTTTGTTCGCGTCTCCCTCCGCACGCATCCGCTGCCCACACTCCTGGCCTTCTCCGCCAGGAGATGGAGTGACTGGGGATCACAGCGCTTCTGCTCAAGGGACCTCATTTTTTCCCCTTTTTTCTTTTTTTTTTAATATATTTTATTGATTTTTTTTTTACAGAGAGAAAGAGAGAGGGATAGAGAGTTAGAAACATCAATGAGAGAGAAACATCGACCAGCTGCCTCTTGCACACCCCCTACTGGGGATGTGCCCGCAACCAAGGTACATGCCCTTGACCGAAATCGAACCTGGGACCCTTCAGTCCGCAGGCCGACGCTCCATCCACCGAGCCAAACCGGCTTTGGCTCCCTTTTTTCTTTTTTTAACATATTTTATTGATTTTTAAAAATATATATATTGATTTTTTTTTACAGAGAGGGCGGGAGAGGGATACAGAGTTAGAAACATCGATGAGAGAGAACCATTGACCAGCTGCCTCCTGCACACCCCCTACTGTGTGCCCACAACCAAGGTACATGCCCTTGACCGGGATCAAACCCAGGACCTTTCAGTCTGCTGACTGACACTCTATCCACTGAGCCAAATTGGTTTTGGCTATTTTATTGATTTTTTTACAGAGAGGAAGGGAGAGGGATAGAGAGCTAGAAACATAGATCAGAGAGAGACATCGATCACGTGCCTCCTGCACACCCTCTACTGGGGATGTGCCCGCAACCAAGGTACATGCTCTTGACCGGAATCGAACCTGGGACCCTTCAGTCCGCAGGCCGACGCTCTATTACTGAGCCACACCGGTTTTGGCTGTTGTTTTTCTTAATGGCCCCACAGAGCGAGAGGAAGGGTCCCGGAGACTCGGAGTTGCCAAAGAGAAGTCCTAGTGCTTCATCTAAGTGAAAAAGTGAGGGCACAGGCCCGGGTTGCAGACTCAATCCTCAGTGGGGGGTGTGCAGGAGGCAGCCAATCACTGATTCTCTCTCATCCTGGAAGTTTCTATCTCCCTCCCCCTTCCTCTCTGAAATCAATAAATAGATATCCTAAACAATAAAAGCCTAATATGCTAAGTGTCTTGTCCTCCCGTCTTCCTTTCAACCAAAGTGTAGTAGGCTAATGATATGCTAATGATATGCTTAGGCCGCTCAATTGCTCGCTTTGACAGGCACTGACCACCAGGGGGGCACACTCCATGCAGGAGCTGCCCCCTGGTGGTCAGTGCAGTGCCTCTGGGGGAGCACCGCTCACAGCTGGCGAGCACAGTGGCGTGGCAGGAGCCTCTCCCGGCCTGTGCAGCAGCCCTAAGGATGTCCCACGGGGAGCGGGCCTAAGCCGGCAGGCAGACATCCCCTGAGGGCTGCTGGACTGCAAAAGGGTGTAGGCCGGGCTGAAGGACCCCACCCCAAGTGCACGAATTCCGTGCATCATCGGGCCTCTAATATAGCTATACTAATAAAAGAGTAAAATGCTAATTAGACCAGACATCTTCCGGACATCCTTCCGAACAAAGCCACTGTGGTGGGGGCCAAGGCAGGGGTGGTTAGGGGCGATCAGGCCAGCCTGGGGGAGCTGTTAGGGGCGATCAGGCCAGTGAGGGGGCGATCAGGCCGACAGGGGGGAGCAGTTAGGGATGATCCGGCCTGCATGCAGAGGAGGTTAGGGGTGACCAGGCAGGCAGGCAAGTGGTTAGCAGCCAGTGGTCCCGAATATCCCCCAAAGGGCCCTATATTGGAGAGGGTGCAAGCAGGCTGAGGGACCCCCTACCCCCATGCATGAATTTCATGCACCGGGCCTCTAGTATATATATATACACACACACACACACACACACACGTATGTATGTTATAGCATACTATCTATAGGACTCAGGACTACCCGAGGTATCAGGCATCCAATGAGGGCCTTGGAGCATATACCCTGTGGGTCAAGGAGGTTCTACTGGACCTCCATTCAATGGGCCACTACAGAGTCATTGAAAAATGCGCCGGGCCTCTCGCTGGCTTATAATTTTGAGAATGTACTCAATGTTTGGCCTCCTGGAGGAAAGCTGGGTTCGCATGCCTGCTTCTGCATGTGATCCGCTGTGCGCCCCCTGTCCGGATGCCACCCAAAGGCGCCGAGACCCAGAGTGAAAAGGCACGCGGTATCACAGCGCCATTAGAACAACGGTTTGGACCTCAGGGACCCCTTACACCCGCCTGAGGGGTGGCCCAGGGTCCCTGGGCCACCACCCTTTGGGAACCACCCATGTGTGGTATTGTTGTTTTGTTTTGTTTTGCTTTTTAATGAATTTATTTTTTACAGCGAAGAAGGGAGAGGGATAGAGAGTTAGAAACATCGATGAGAGAGAAACATCCATCAGCCGCCTCTGCACAACCCCTACCGGGGATGTGCCCACAACCAAGGTACGTGCCCTTGACTGGCATCGAACCCGGGGCCTTTCCATCCGCAGGCCGACGCTCTATCCACTGAGCCACACCGGTTAGGGCAGAGGTGTGGTACTGTTCTGAAAATGACCTGAGTGGAACACATTGTGTCCAGACGATGACAAACGGAACCAGGAGGCCTCCGTACCCGCGGAGGTACACAGCCTGTGGGTCGACCCGGCAGGCTCAGGAGACTCCCCGGGTTCAAGTCCTCACGCGGATGCTTACTCGCTGTGTGACCGGGGGGAAGTTAATTGACCTCTCTGGGCCTTTGTGTGGGAGGTGGGGGCCGCAGTAAAAGCACCGACCTCCTCCTGGGGTTATGGAAGGTAAAGTGCTCGGGACTTGAATGCAAAGCGGGAGGCACAAAAGGGTAAATTATGCAACTAATTTATGCAAAGCGTTGTTATTAAGCAGCCCTCCAGCACAGCAAGGCGGTTACATAATTGCTGCTAAGTGGTCTCCACAATACACCGCCACGTGGAGCAGAAAGCCACGGCACCGGAGGCATAAAGCCGAGCCGAACACATGCAGGCTACCTAGCCGAACACATGCAGGCTGCCTCTTGAAATTATACATCAGAAGAACGACAAAATATATAAAAAGCAAAACAACGACAACAACAAAACATCCAGCATGGCCGCCTTTTGTTTTGCTTTGTTGTTGTTCGTCCTCATCTGAGGATATTTTTCCATGGCTTGCTTTTTTTTTTTAATATATTTTATTGATTTCCTACAGAGAGGAAGAAAGAAGGGTAGAGAGTGAGAAACATCAATGAAGGAGAAACACCGATCAGCTGCCTCCTGCACACCCCCTACCGAGGATGTGCCCGCAACCAAGGTACATGCCCTTCACCGGAATCGAACCTGGGACCCTTCAGTCTGCAGGCTGACGCCCTATCCACTGAGCCACACCGGTTTCGGCTTTCCATGGCTTTTTAGAGAGAGTGGAATAGAGAGGGAGAGACGGAGAGAGAGAGAAACATGGATGTGAGAGAGACACAGCAATTGGCCATCTCCCACACAGGCCCCACCCAGGGCCGAGGATCAAAGTTTCAGTTGAGGTAGGTGCCCTTGACCGGGAATCGAACCCGGGACCTTTCAGTCTGCAGGCCGACGCTCTATCCACTGAGCCAAACCGGTCCCGGCTAGCTTGATATTTTAAAGGAGATAAAAGTTAACACGGGATTGTTACCTTCTGGACAAGATCAGCACTTTTCCCAGCACCGGGACCACATCCTCCCCTCCTGCCTGCAGGACCGACCGCTCCCCTGGGTCAGGCTGCCGGCAGCCCTCGTTGACAGGAACATCCTTCCCCCGGAGCACACGTTTCCATCTCTCATCGGCATGCAGCTCCGGGCAGCCGGGGGCCCTGGGTTCATCCTGACAGAGCCGCGGAACCGTATCTGCCATCCCGAACCCTGAGCGTGACCACCCGGATTCCCGAAACCAGGGAAGATGACTCAGCATCGTCCCCCAGGGAGCTGAGTCCTGCTGAACCCTCTTTCTTTCCTGCTAACCTCCACCCCACCTCCTCCCACCCTCCCTGCTCCAGGAGGTCCTGCCAGCCCCACCCCCTCCCTGGTTACCCCGACAGAGACCGGAGCCCCCAGAGATGGAAAGGACTTGCTCCAGGTTTGCATCCTATTCCTAAAAGGCAGTAAAAATGCAGCCGCTCAGAGAGTGGACCCTGAGGTCAGACAGACCTGTGTGTGGATTCTCCTTCGCATCCGACCAGCGGGACGGAGCTCCCGGGTCTCAGTCTCTCCATCTGCAAAATGGGCTCCCAGGACCGCCTGGTGCTCAGGAGAATCCAATCGGGGAATCAGTGAGGAGCACTCAGCCCGAGTCCCTGTCCGACACCCCACGTGCTTGATAAAATGTGGGTGTGGCTGACGCTCTGAGGGTGCCCGGAGGTTAAATGAAGGGAAAGCACAGTGGCTCAGGCCAAGAGATGTTGTCCGGTGTACACCCAAAGGTCCCAGGTTCAATTTCCGGTCAGGGCACCCATGGTTCTCTCTCGCATCCGTGTTTCTCTCTGTCTCTCCCTTCCTCTTCCTCTAAAAGCAATAAAAATGTAATCTCAGCCGAAACCGGTTTGGCTCAGCGATAGAGCGTCGGTCTGCGGACTGAAAGGTCCCGGGTTCGATTCCGGTCAAGGGCATGTACCTTGGTTGCGGGCACATCCCCGGAAGGGGGTGTGCAAGAGGCAGCTGGTAGGTGTTTCTCTCTCATCGACGTTTCTAGCTCTCTATCTCTCTCCCAACCTCTATGTAAAATATCAATAAAATATATATTTTTTAAAAATGTAATCTCAGGTGATGAGTTAAAAACAACTGCCCTAGCTGGTTTGGCTGAGTGGATAGAGTGGCAGTCTTCGGACTAAAGGGTCCCAGGCTCGATTCCGGTCAAGGGCACAGGCCCGGCTGTGGGCTCCGTCCCCAGTGGGAGGTGTGCAGGAGGCAGCCAGTCAATGAATCTCTCTCATCACTGATGTTTCTATCTCTCTCTCCCCCTCCCTTCCTCTCTGAAATCAATAAGAATATATTAAAAACAACAAGTAGAGATAAACCAAAGAAGTTATATACTTATATGCATAGGCCATGGACACCAGCAACAGGGTGGTTAAGATAGGGGAGGGGGGGAGTTGGTAGGGACTGGGGAGGGGGAGAAAATGGGAGATATCTGTAATACCATCAACAATAAAAATATATTTTTTAAAAACTTGAAAAATAATAAAACTTTTAAAATTTAATTAAAAATAACAACAACAACAACAACAACAACAAATAACAGCCATAACTGGTTTGGCTCAGTGGACAGAGCCTCGGCCTGCGGACTGAAGGGTCCCAGGTTCGATTCCAATCAAGGGCACGTATCTTGGCTGCAGGCACATCCCAAGTAGGGGGTGTGTAGGAGGCAGCTGATCAATGTTTCTCTCTCATCGATGTTTCTAGCTCTCTATCCCTCATCCTTCCTCTCTGTAAAAAATCAATAAAATATATTTAAATAAATAAATAAATAATAACAATACAAAACCAGGGCACAGAACTGCCGGGCTGGCACTGTGTGTGTTGTGTTTCCTTTCAGACACATCTCAAGAACAAGCTTTTCAAACATCCAGGCTGTTTTTAGACCCTCACTGTAGACGGTGCGATCACAGGCCTGAGCCCAGTGTGTGTCTGTGTCTCTGTGTGTGTGCGTGTGCGTGTGTGTGCGTGCGGGTGATAATTCCCCACAACGGGGCTGCTGGGAGCCTCTCCTGAGCTCCTGAGAGGAATGTGTGGCTCACACAGGAGGTGTGCAATGAATGGCTAACACTGTGGGCAGAGCAATCCCTGTGTATTGATCCTGACTGGAGTCTTTTGCTGTCCTGCACGTTTTATAAAGTCCTGCTGTTGGCCAAAACCGGTGTGGCTCAGTGGATAGAGCGTCGGCCTGCAGACTGAAGGGTCCCAGGTTCGATTCCGGTCCAGGGCATGGACCTTGGTTTGTGGGAACATCCCCAGTAGGGAGTGTGCAGGAGGCAGCTGGTGGATGATTCTCTGCCATCGATGTTTCTCTCTATCCTTCTCTCTTCCTCTCTGTAAAAAAAAATCAATAAAAATATATTTAAAACACACACACACACACACACACACACACACACACAAAAAAAAAACCCACTTCATGTCTGTGGGCAGAGCAATCCCAAGAGCTCATTTTTTATTGATCCTGACCAGAGTCTCTTGCTATCCTGCATGTTTTATAAAGTTCAACAAACGCCAATCTAACCTCATACCCTGACCCTAGGGGTACAGACCCCCCACCCCCCAGCCTTCTAGAGCTGAGCATCCCACTCCCCCGCCCCCCCCCCCGCACCCCCGCAGGAGCAGAGACGTGTTTGAAATAAAGTTTATTGAAGTTTCTGTTCGGTATTTACATATGATACACGGTAAAGAACAGAGCCAGGCCCCCCCACCCTCCCCTCCACCCCCCTTCCCCCCCCCCCAGCCTCGTTAAAAATCGCTGCGTAAAGACGAGTTAACTGCTCCGGCCCCGCCCCCCGCCCCCCCAAGATGCGAACTAAAAGCCCCCGCCCCGCCCGGCCTCCCCCCCACCCCGGGGGCCCTGCTGCCTCCGTGTACGACGCTGTGCTACCTCGTCCTCCTCCCCTGACAAGGGGCGTGGGGGGACGAATTTCTGGGACCCCCCAAAAAAAATCTGTCCAAGGGGGAGGACGGACCCTTGAAAGAGAGAGGCCAGAGTTTGGGGTCTGAGGTGGGGGAGGGGGGACTTCAATGATGGGGGTAGGGGGGTGGGGGGAGGGGGAGGTGCCAGAAAAAATGGAAGACTTCGAGGTTTGGGGGGTGTGGACCCCCGCTACTGTCTCTCCCTCCCCCGACGGGGCCTCGAGGGGGCAGAGGCGGGCGCAGGTGTGGGGACGGCGCGGGGTCCCCCTCCTGGGTGGGGTGCGGGGCCGGGGGCGCCCAGGGGTTTGGGGCGGGGGGGGGGGCGGACAGGAGGGAGGAGACGGGTCAGAGGAGGAAGGGGAGGAAGGGAGAGAAGCGAAGGGCAGCAGAGAAGCAAGAACACTAGTCAGACGGCAGGTGGCCCCCAGGAGGCCGAGAGGAAAAAGGGGGGCTCCCCGGGAGCAGAGAATGTGGGGGAGACAGGATCAACCCGACCCACCGCCTCCAGGCCCCCCTCCTCCGCTCCCCCCGCGTGTGGGCGCAGCAAAGAGGCCCGTCCCTGCCCACCAGGACCCCCAAGATCTGGGGATGGGAGGGGGCGTGAGACGGGGCCAGGACACAGACAAGGGGGGGCAGCAGGGAGAAGAGGATGGCTGGCATTCCTGGCGGCTGCCAGACCCCGATCTCCAGCCCAGCGCCCCTTTGGGAAGGCGGCAGGTGGGGGCGCGATGGAACCCAGAGGCTGGACTAGGCCGGGGAGGCGGGGCCAGGGAGGGGGCGTGGCTTCGGAGAAAGGGGCGGGGACTGGAGGCGGTGGCTTCAGAGAAAGGGGCGGGGACTATGGGGCGTGGTTTCTGAGAAAGTGGGCGGTACTGTAGGGCGTGGCTTCAGAGAAAGGGGCAGGGTTAGAGGGGCGTGGCCGTTTTGAAGCGACGGGCTCAATGGTGTGGGAGGGGATGGCCAGGAAAGGGGGCGGGGTTGTGGACAAGGAGGCGGGGTTATGGTGATGGGTGTGGTCACTGGGGCGAGGGCGGGGCCACAGCCAGAGCGGCGTCCTGGTGGGGCGGGCGCAGCGGAGTCCCCGGGAGCCAGGGAGCCGCGCTGCTGGGAGGGGGCTCTCCGGGGAGGAGGGGAGGAGGAGGGGGCTCCCCGGGAGGAGGGGGGCTCCGCGGGGAGGAGGGGAGGAGGAGGGGGCTCCCCGGGGAGGAGGGGGGGCTCCGCGGGGAGGAGGGGGCTCCGCGGGGAGGAGGGGTCATGTCAGGGGAGGAGGGGGGCTCCGCGGGGAGGAGGGGAGGAGGAGGGGGCTCCCCGGGAGGAGGGGGCTCTCCGGGGAGGAGGGGAGGAGGAGGGGCTCCGCGGGGAGGAGGGGTCATGTCAGGGGAGGAGGGGGGCTCCCGGGGGGGTGGGGCCTCCGCGGGGAGGAGGGGGCTCCGCGGGGAGGAGGGGAGCTCCGCGGGGAGGAGGGGGGCTCCGCGGGGAGGAGGGGTCATTTCAGGGGAGGAGGGGGGCTCCGCGGGAGGAGGGGTTCCCGGGAGGAGGGGTTCCCGGGGAGGAGGGGGTGCTCCCAGGGGAGGAGGGGTTTCCCCGGGGAGGTGGATGGGGTTCCCGGGGAGGGGGGGGCTCCTTGGGGAGGACAAAGTTCCCCGGGCGGAGGAGGGGGCTCCCCGGGAAGAGGGGGGCTCCCCGGGAGGAGGGGGGCTCCCCGGGAGGGGGTTCAGCAGGGCGAGGTGGAGATGTGCAGGTGGTCCGGGTACTTGATGGCCGGAGGGTAGTTCTGCGTCATCTGGATGGACACGTCGCTGGAGATGTCGGAGGGGCTGCGGCCGCGGCGCCAGGACTCCGGCTGCAGGAACTGGCCCGAGTAGTCGGAGCAGTCGCTGAGGCGCGGGCGGTAGAAGGCGGGGTGCGGGCGGTACATCTCCTCCTCCGCGTAGCGCTTGGTGAACAGGTACACGGACATCACGCCGGCCCCCTGCGGGAGACACCGTCCAGACCCCGGGACCCGGAGCCAGGCCCCTGCCTCCTCCCTCAGACCTCCCCTCCCCAGCCCTCCTCCCTCAGACCCAGGAGCCCAGGCCCCTGCCTCCTCCCTCAGACCCAGTAGCCCAGGCCCCAGCCCCTCCTCCCTAAGACCCAGGAGTCCAGGCCCCCAGCCCTCCTCAGTCAGACCCAAGAGCCCAGCCCTCCTCCCTCAGACCCAGGAATCAGGCCCCTGCCTCCTCCCTCAGACCCCCCCTCCCCAGCCCTCCTCCCTCAGACCCAGGAGCCCAGGCCCCAGCCTCTCCTCCCTTAGACCCAAGAGTCCAGGCCCCCAGCCCTCCTCCCTCAGACCCAGGAACCCAGGCCCCCAGCCCCTCCTCCCTCAGACCCAGGAACCCAGGCCCCCAGCCCTCCTCCCTCAGACCCAGGAGTCCAGGCCCCCAGCCCTCCTCCCTCAGACCCAGGAGTCCAGGCCCCCAGCCCTCCTCAGTCAGACCCAAGAGCCCAGCCCTCCTCCCTCAGACCCAGGAATCAGGCCCCCAACCCTCCTCCCTCAGACACAGGCCCCCAGCCCTCCTCCCTCAGACCCAAGAGTCCAGGCCCCAGCCCCCTCCTCCCTCAGACCCAGGAGCCAGGCCCCCAGCCCTCCCCATGCTCAGCTCCCCGTGGGCCCGGGACATCACCTCTTTGAGGAGGAAGGAGGAGGCGGCAAAGGCGAAGGACCAGCCGTAGCGGTAGTGGAAGTACTGCTCCGAGCTGCTGGGCCGGTTCATGACCTCGTCGTTGATGCTGGAGATGTACAGGACCAAGCCCACCACCAGGGAGAGGCCTGCGGGCAGAGGGCGCCCATGGTCCGCCAGCCGTGACCCTCCCCCAGTTGCATCCCTCCCCCTTTCCCTCCTCCTCCCACCGCGGCTCTCTCCCTCTCCTCTCCACGCTGGCCTGGTCTAATGTCTATCTTTTAATTTTTTATATTTTTTAAATATATATTTTATTGATTTTTTACAGATGGAAGAGAGTGGGATAGAGAGTTAGAAACATCGATGAGAGAGAAATATCGATCAGCTGCCTCCTGCACATCCCCCCAATGGGGATGTGCTTGCAGCCAAGGTGCATGCCCTGGACCGGAATTGAACCTGGGACCTCTAAGTCCACCGGCTGATGCTCCATCCCCTGAGCCAAACTGGTCTCAGCTAATGTCTCTCTCTTTAAAAATAATATGTTTTCTTGCCCTGGCCAGCTTGGCTCAGGGGATAGAGCATCAGCCTGCGGACTGAGGGGTCCCGGGTTCGATTCCGGTCAATGGCATGTACCTTGATTTGCAGGCACATCCCCCGTGGAGGGGGTGCAGGAGGCAGCTGATGGATGTTTCTCTCTCATCGATGTTTCTAACTCTCTGTCCCTCTCTTTTTTCTCTGTAAAAAAAAATCAATTAAGAAGATATTTTTTTAAAGTTGAAAATATTTTTTCACAAGATGTTCTGGCGAGGCAGGGGGACGGACACTCGCCTATGTTGCTGGAGGAGAGTTTGGCCACAGCTAATAACACCACAGAGGCATTGGTCCTTGAACCCAGCAACTTCACTCCTAGGAATTTCCCCTCAGGACGTCTGCCCAGCGACGGGAAAGCTCACAGGCACAAGTCGATTCGCCCCAGCAGTGCTCGCAGCGGCAAAATACCAGAAAGCGCCCAGATGCCCTCGATTCATGCACTGATCTATGAAGCATCACGCACAGGGTCCCGAGCCACCGTGCGAGGAGGAGGAGCCGATAGAGATGGAATTCACTGACAGTTCAGGCTACATCACTAAGTAGGAAAAAAATGGGAGGGGAGGGGGCTTGCTTGTTTGAATCAGTGGATAGAGCGTTGGTCTGTGGACTGAAGGGTCCCAGGTTCGATTCCAGACAAGGACACATGCCCGGGTTGCGGGTTTGATCCCCAGTGGGGGGCGTGCAGAACACAGCCGATCCATGATTCTCTCTCATCATGGATGTTTCTATTTCTCTCTCCCTCTCCCTTCCTTTCTGAAATCAACAAAAATATATTTAAAAAAATAAAAAAGAAGGGTACACTAGAACACATATATGAATACATTTTTGTGGGAAGAGACAAGGAAAAGGAAAACAAATGCAGCTGACGACCTGCAGTGGGCAGGTGAGAGCAGGAAGGAAGCCACAGGGAGGGAGTGACCCGCCCTTGAACTTGGAGCTTTGGAAGGATGCCAATATGTTCCCTGTTCAAACGACACATTCAGCAAGGATGGAGAAACCTAACATCCAATATGAACACACAGAAGCAAAACCAACTCCACGTCTCATGAGGCCAATGACAGGAGGGGGGACGCAGTACCCCAATAACACGCATAGAGAGCTCTGATTCCAGCTCTCAGGCCGAAGACAGGAAGGCCTGCAGAGAAACAGTGAACCAAGCGGAACAGGGTTCCTGTCAGAGTGGTCCAGGGATAACGGTTCTGAAATTATTCTGTGCACGTTGTAGGGTTGAGCAAGTGTGCAAATATCTTGGTGTTTGGGGAAGCTAGCAATCTCTTCTTTCTCTGAAGATAACCCTGGCCAGTTTGGTTCAGTGGATAGAGCGGATTCTCTTTCAGCATTGATGTCTCTCTCTCTCTCTCTCTCTCTTTCTCTCTCTCTCTCTCTCTCTCTCTCTCTCTCTCTCTCTCATCTCTCTCTCTCTCTCCTTCTCTCCCTCTCTCTTCCCCTCTGAAATCAGTAAAGATATATATATTTAAATCTTTTTAAAATACATTTCATTGATTTTTTTTACAGATGAAGGGAGAAAGATAGAGAGCTAGAAACATCGATGAGTGAGAGTCATCAATCAGCTGCCTCTTGTACGCCCCCTACTGGGGATGTGCCCGCAACAAAGGTACATGCCCTTGACTGGAATCGAACCCCAGGACCCTACAGTCCACAGGCTGACGCTCTATCCACTGAGCCAAACCGGTTTCAACAAGATATATTTTTTAAAGAGTAATTCTTTGCAGAGTTAGAAAACACCATTTGCACCCTAACCGGTATGGCTCAGTGGATAGAGCATCGGCATGCGGACTTAAGGGTCCTGGGTTCGATTCCGGTCAGGGGCATACACCTTGGTTGCGGGCACATCCCCAGTAAGAGGTGTGCAGGAGGCAGCTGATCGATGTTTCCCTCTCATCGATGTTTCTAGCTCTCTCTTCCTCTCCCTTCTACTCTGTAAAAAACTCAATAAAATATATTTTTTTAAAAAGAAAAGAAGCCGAAACTGGTTTGGCTCAGTGGATAGAGCATCGGCCTGTGGACTGAAAGGTCCCAGATTTGATTCCGATCAAGGGCATGTACATTGGTTGCAGGCACATCCCCAGTAGGGGGTGTGCAAGAGGCAGCTGGGCGATGTTTCTCTCTCATCGACGTTTCTAGCTCTCTATCTCTCTCCCTTCCTCTCTGTAAAAAAATCACTAAAATATATTTTTTTAAAAAGAAAAAAAAAACTCCACTTATAACCTTCGGAGCCACAGGAGCTCCCTCGGCTGCAGAGGAGCCTGCCCCACACCCGCTGCCCCGCGGGTGGAGGCGGGCGGGCATCGCCAGCACCGCAGGCTGACCCCACGGCCGCCGTGGCGCTCCCGCTGAAAATGTGTGACCCGCATCGGCTCCCGGGGAATCTGGGGCACCGTACACACCGCCGGCTGCTCCTTCAAACAGCCGGCAGGAAAGATCGTTTTTTTTAAAGGCACAGGAACGCCACCAAAGAGGAAAGGAGATGACGGACGAGAGAGCCTTTTTATGGAGGCGGTGCTGAGAGGCTTCCACAGCCCCCCGGGAAAGCAGACCCACGCGTCACCTGCCTTCCGGCGGCCAAAGACACGGAAATGTCCTAAACGTCCTCGGAAAAGTACGCCCAGGAGCAATGGCCCTGCCCACCGGCCACCATCCGGTCCCCCCGACCCCCGGGTCAGCCGCGGAGAAGACAGGAGACAGCAATACACTGTGTTCATGGCGGATGTCAAGGCCAAGGAGCACCAGGTCAGACAGGCTGGGGAGAAGCCCTGTGACCTTGGCGTGGCCAAGGTCAACGCCCGGATCAGGCCTGATGGAGAGGAGAAGGCTTATGGTCCACGGGCTTCTGACGCGGATGCTTTGGATGGTGCCAACGACATTGGGATCCTGTAACCCGAGTCCAGCTGCCTCATGCTAAATATAAACGTGTCACACTGAGCCCTGGCCGGTGTGGCTCAGTGGATAGAGCCTCGGCCTTCGGACTCAAGGGCCCCAGGTTTGATTCTGGTTATGGGCATTAAAAAAAAAAAAAAAAAAAAAAAAAAAAAAAAAAATCAAATCAGCTAAAACCAACCGGTTTGGCTCAGTGGATAGAGTGTCGGCCTGCAGACTGAAAGGCCCCAGGTTCGATTCGGGTGAAGGGCATGTACCTTGGTTGCGGGCACATCCCCAGGAGGGGTGTGCAGGAGGCAGCTGATCGATGCTTCTCTCTCATCGGTGTTTCTAACTCTCTATCCCTCTCCGTTCCTGTCTGTAAAAAAATCAATGAAATATATTTAAAAAAATAAAATCAAGCATGACCTGATCAACAGCAGTGTTACAGGAAAAATGCAGGGCTTGATGGCCATACAAAACCTTGACCCAGGGAAACAATTGGGAAAATGTGGAACGTGGGAATGCTACGACACAGCTGCCCAGATTTCTTCCACATATAAATGGCAAGGAAACAACAGGAGAGGGGCTGGCATGGGCTAAAAGAGGCTTCGAAGCCCTGGCCGGTTTGGCTCAGCAGTCAGAGCATCGACCCACGGAATGAAGGGCCTTGGGTTCAATTCCTGGTCAAGGGCATGTACCTCAGTGAGGGTTTTGCTCCCTGGCCCCAGTCAGGGCACAAGCAGGAGGCAACCAATCCCTGTGTTTCTTTCCCATGGATTTTTTTTCTCCCCTCCCTCTCCCCTCCCACCTTCTCCCTCCCTTCCACTCCATCTGAAAATCAATGGGAAAATATCCTCGGGGTGAGGATTTCCAAAATCCTATCTAATAAAAGGGTACTATGCAAACTGACTGTCACTACAACTCACAAGATGGCTGCCCCCATGTGGACACAAGATGGCCAGCAGAGGAGGGCAGTTGGGAGGGACCAAGCCTGCAAGGGAGGGAAGTTGGGGGTGATCAGGCTGACAGAGGAGGGAAGTTGGGGGCGACCAGGCCTGCAGGGGAGGGCAGTTAGGGGTGACCAAGCCAGCAGGGGAGGACAGTTAGGGGCAATCAGGCTGGCAGGGGAGTGGTAAGGGGGTGATCAGGCTGGCAGGCAGAAGGGATAAGGGGCAATCAGGAAGGCAGGCAGGCGAGCAGTTGGGAGCCAGCAGTCCTGGATTGTGAGAGGGATGTCTGACTGCTCGTTTAGGCCATATCCTGGGTCGCATCCCTCGAGGTTTCCCTGATTGGAGAGGGTGCAGGCTAGACTGAGGGACACCACCACCCCCATGCACGAATTTTGTGCACCAGGCCTCTAGTAAATAAATAGTAAATAAACAAAGGAGGCTCTGGGGGTCTATCCACTGAACACACAGGTGGAACACGGATCCTCACTTACACCAAAGTAACTGCATTTAATAAAAATTTTAAAAAGGCGTTTATGAGACAGGCGGGAACGGTGAACGCTTACTAGATATTAAACGATAGGAAGCTACTATGCTTAATTGTTCGGGCGCGACTATGGCGCCGTGACAACCATGTTAAATAACAAAACGAGCTTTCGGGGGGTGGGGGGGGACGCCAGGATGTTGGTGGGGATGGTGCCTGGAGGCGCGAGGCTGGCTTTCAGATTTACGTGGCGAGGTGTCGAAGGGAGGGAGGGCGGTGCGGCTCAAAAAAAGGCTCACCATATGCTGATCATTGTCGCGACTCGGCGGAGGAGAGCGTGGCATTTCTGTCTAGACTATTCTCTCCCTGTGTTTTTATAACGGAGTACATTCCCAAAAGCCGGTGTTGTAAATAAAATAGTAGGAGAGCTAGGCTGGGCTAAAAGAGACATCGCCCCAATACTGTGTGTGAACCTGGATTACATTCTGGTTGTGGGAGAAAGCTAGAAAAGGTTTTTTTTTAATTTTTTTAATTTTTTTTTTTAAAGAACTCTCGCTTTTGCCCTAACCGGTTTGGCTCAGTGGGTAGAGCGTCGGCCTGCGACTGAAAGGTCCCAGGTTCGATTCTGGTCAAGGGCATGTACCTTGGTTGGGAGTACATCCCCAGTAGGGGTGTGCAGGAGACAGCTGATGTATGTTTCTCTTCCCTCAATGTTTCTGACTCTCTATCCCTCTCCCTTACTCTCTGTAAAAACTCAATAAAATATATTTTAAAAATAAAATAAAATAAAGAACTCTCACTTTTTAAAAATTGATTTTAGAGAAAGAGGAAGGGGGGAGAGAGACAGAGAAACATCGATGTGAGAGAGAAACGTCAATCAGTTGCCTCCCGTACATGCCCCGATGGGAGATTGAACCAGAAACCTAGGTATGTGCCCTGACCAGAATTGAACCTGCAACTTTTTGGTCTATGGGACAGCACTCCAACTAACTCAGCCACCGGCCAGGGGGGAAAGGCGGTCTTGAAACCACTGGGACGGTTTGAAAATGGAATCCATCATCTGATGCAATAACTGTAAAGTCTCAGGGTGTGGTATAGTGTTCCAGTTATATAAAAGCATGTCCTTATTCTTAGAGATACAAGCTAAATGTCTCTAGATAAACCATCCTGATGCCTGCAACTTACTTTCAAATGGTAAATTTTTTAATACATATTTTATTGATTTTTTACAGAGAGAAAGGGAGAGTTAAACATCGATGAGAGAGAAACATCGAACAGCTGCCTCCTGCACACCCCCCACTGGGGATGTGCTCACAACCAAGGTACATGCCCTTGACCGGAATCAAACCTGGGACCTTTCAGTCCACAGGCCGACGCTTTATCCACTGAGCCACACTGGTTTCAGCTCAAATGGTAAATTTTTGTTTTAAAAATGTGTGTGTGTAGCAGGAGAGAGAGAGAGAGAGAGAGAGAGAGAGAGAGAGAGAGAGAGAGAGAGAGAGAATGGGAGAGTGTTAACAAAATGCAGGATCCAGGGGGGAATGGTATACCAGCATTCATCGTATTTTCTGTAGATTTTTAAAAGTTTCCACTAAAACATCAGAGTGACTGGGGTGAGGTAAAACCATGACCTACTTCTTTTTTCTTTTTTTGTAGCATTATCACCCCCTGACATTCCATTCTCCACCTTCTTGTGCGTTTTCCTCACACATCTCCCCCACCTCCACCGGGATGCTTAAAACTAGCCTGCCTTGTTCACACCGCGTTCCTAGCGCCTAGCACACGACCCAGCACATCATAAAATACCGGTTGAGTGGAGGAGGGTACTTGCTTTGCAACTGGGACTGCCAGCAAAAGCTCCTAGTTGCTTCCCCCTTTAAAAAAAAAAAAAAACCCACAATATATTTTTATTGATTTCAGAGAGGGAGAGGAAGAGAGAGAAATAGAAACTGCCTCTTGTGCCCTCCACATTGGGGGTCGAGCCCACAACCGGGGCCTGTGCCCTGAACGGGAATCGAACCGTGACCTCCTGGTTCAGAGGTCGATGCTCAGCCCAGGCGTCCTCAAACTTTTTAAAGTGGGGGCCAGATCACGGTCCCTCAGAGAGCTGGAGGGCCGGACTATATGAACTATTAATTCCTACTGTAACACCTGGGCTGCGCTCACTGCCCAAAAAACCTGGCGGGCCGGATCAGACTCCTCTGCGGGCCGCATGTGGCCCGCGGGCCGTTGTTTGAAGACCCCTGCTAGGCCATGTCGGCTGTGCTGCTTCCCCTTTTGAATCCACTCTAACTCCTCCCCCCATCTCTCATCCTCCTTGAAGAATGAATCCTTTCTGAGCTTCCACAGCACGCTGAACCTCTGGCACCCCATAATTTTGACGTTTTTAAAGAGGGGGCCTGATGAAACCGGTTTGGCTCAGTGGTAAAGCGTCGGCCTGCGGACTGAAGGGTCCCGGGTTCGATTCCGGTCAAGGGCAGGTACCTTGGTTGCGGGCACAGCCCCAGTGGGGGATGTGCAGGAGGCAGCTGATCGATGTTTCTCTCTCACCGATGTTTCTGACTCTCTATCCCTCTCTCTTCCTCTTTGTAGAAAATCAATAAAATATATTTTAAACACAACAACAGCAACAAACAATGTCAGGCCCTAGCCAGTTTGGCTCAGTGGATAGAGCACTGACCCGAGAACTGAAAGGTCCCAGGTTCAGTTCCGGTCGGGGCACATGCCCGGATTGTGGGTTCGATCCCCAGTGGGAGACTTGCAGGAGGCAGCCGATCCATGATGCTCTCTCATCGTGGGTGTTTCTACCTCTCTCCCTCTCTTCCTTCATCTCTGAAATCAGTATATATATAATATTTTATTGATTTTTTACAGAGAGGAAGGGAGAGAGAGAGTTAGAAACATCAACGAGAGAGAGGTACATCAATCAGCTGCCTCCTGCACACCCCCCACCGGGGATGTACCCGTAACCAAGGTACATGCCCTTGACCAGAATCGAACCCGGGACCCTTCAGTCCGCCGAGACTCTATTCACTGAGCCAAACCGGTTTCAGCAAATATATATATATATTTATTTTTATTTATTTTTAAATGTCAGGAGGTAGCTTATTCTTGGCCATTTCACAGTGGCAGCTATGGTTCAAAAGTAACCTTCTTTCTCCCCCTCCTTTATTCCCTTCCTTTCCTCCACTTCTTCCCTTTCTCTGTAACCCAACCCTCTCCCCACCCCCGCCACTGCGGCTGTTCCAGAAGGCTCAGGCCACGACAGGCAGGAGCAGAATGGAGACTCCCTGGCATTGGAACTGTAGCGGTTCAGCACCACGGAGAGCACACCGCGCGTCTACCTAAGCCCTCACTGCTTCTTCCCAGGGTTTTCATCCCGCGCTGGGAATCCCACCTCAGACCAGGCACCTCCTTCTCTCCCTTCCCTTGAAAAAGGCCCTCTCGCCCCTTCAGCATCATCCACTTGGACGGCACCTCCTATCGGAACCCTGGTCACCAGGCCCTGAGCGGTCACTGTCACTCATCTATCCCTTCTACAAATCCTTCGGTGCGAGCTTTGTGCCAGCCACTCAACCCCGGCTGGGCAGGTGTTTGTAAAGGTCCTGGTGTTCGGAGTTTACATGCTGGGAGGAGGGGATGGGAAACAAGTAAGATGATGTAGCAGAGTAGGAATCGTGCTGAGAAACAAATATAAGCCCTGACCGGTTTGGCTCAGTGGATAGAACATCGGCCTGCGGACTGAAGGGTCCCGGGTTCGATTCCGATCAAGGGCATGTACCTTGGTTGTAGGCACAACCCCAGTAGATGGGGTGTGCAGGAGGCAGCTGATGGATGTTTCTCTCTCATCAATGTTTCTAATTCTCTATCCCTCTCTCTTCCTCTCTGTGAAAAAAATCAATAAAATATATTTTAAAAACATCCTCACTCAAAGATCAGGGGGGTTGAATATGGAGAGCTAGTGAGGTAGGGGCTTAAATGTGCATTTTCTTTTTTATGTTTTTATTGATTGCAGAGAGAGATAGAGAGAGAAATATCCATGATGAAAGAGAATCATTGATTGAGTGCCTCCTGCACGCCCCCTACTGGGGATGGAGCCCACAACTCGGGCATCCGGGCCTGTGCCCTGACCAGGAATGGAACCATGACCTCCTGGCTCATAGGTCGACACTCAACCCCTGAGCCACGCCAGACGGGCGAGATGTGCATTTTCAAGGAGTAGCAGGCTGCTCGGACCCCTGCATAAGGCCCCTCCTTGGTTTGCCCATTTTTCCTCTCGTCCATCCCCAACACAGGCCCTGAGGAGCATTTAATACCCAGTGTGACCTTGTTCCTCTCCTGTCCCAACACTTGTACTGCCTTTCCCAGGACTGAATGCCAACCCCACAGAGCAACTCCTCCCTCTCTCTCTCTCTCTCTCTCTCTCTCTCTCTCTCTCTCCCTCTTGGTTTCCTCATTGACACATGAGGTGGTTGGACCAGATTGTCTCATTCCAAGATCTAAGATATTGGTGCTATTGTCCATCCTTTCTTCTCTTTTTATTATATATATATATATATATATATATATATATATATATATATATATATAAAATTTATATAAATATACCTCCTATATAATAAAGATGTAATATGTAAATGGTTGTTATACCATGAAGCATAACAACCAACTGAGTGATGACCCAATCACAGACCAGCAGGAGGGTGGAGAGCGAGCTACAGGAGAGGTCAGGGCAGCAAGCTATTGGGGGGAGGGGAAGAGGGCAGGTGGAGCCATAGGAGGGTGGGACAGTGGGCAGAGAGCAAACTACTGGTTCACAGATTTGTGCACAGGGCTACTAGTGTGTGTGCATATATATACATATTATTGATTTCAGAGAGGGAAAGATAGAAGCATCCATGATGAGAGAATCACGAACCGGCTGCCTCCTGCACGCCCCCTACTGAGTATCGAGCCTGTAACCCTGGCATGTGCCCCTGACCGAAATCAAACCCAGACACGTCAGTCCACAGGCCGACGCTCTACCTACTGAGCCAACCCAGCCAGGCTAGGGCCTTTCCTCTCTTTTTAAATCACCTTCGTTTTTATGGTTCCCGGAGGCAGGAGAGTGCCTCGGTCTGGCTTCCACGATGGAGCAACTTAGCCTCGGATTGCTTCTGTTTCCTCAACTGGAAAACCAGAATGATAATGCTGTCTGCCTCCCCAGGTGGAGAAGAGGAGATAGTTTAATTTGCATACAGCGTGTAGGACTTCCCCAGACCGCGGCACTCAGTCAAGTGTTTCTTATCAGGCTTGTTGCTGTCACCGTGTGTCCATAGTCATTGTATAATAGATCAGGCCCCGGACTGGCCCTTCACACTCACGATCGAGACCCGTGGTCGGCAAACTCATCAGTCAGCAGAGCCCAATACCAACAGGACAACAACTGAAATTTCTTTGGAGAGCCACATGCTTTAAACTTCAACTTCTTCTAACGCCACTTCTTCAACACAGACTCGCCCAGGCCGTGGTATTTTGTAGAAGAGCCACCCTCCAGGGGCCAAAGAGCCGCATGTGGCTCGAGAGCCGCGGTTTGCCGACCACTGATCTAGACCACAGGAATCCACAAACTATGATTTGTCCCACCCTATGTGTGTGTGTGTGTGTGTGTGTGTGTGTGTGTGTGTACAGGTTGTGAGCTAAGCCTGGTTTTTACACTAGTTCTTTCTCTTTTTTTTAATTGATTTTTTACAGAGAGGAAGGGAGAGAGAGAGTAGGAAACATCTATGAGAGAAAGTCATTGATCAGCTGTCTCTTGCACGCCCCCTACTGGGGATGTGCCCGCAACCAAGGTGCATGCCCCTGACCGGAATCGAACCTGGGACCCTTCAGTCCGCAAGCTGACGCTCTATCCACTGAGCCACACCGGTTTCGGCTGGTTTTACACTATTTCGTGGTGTGGAGGAAAAAATTTCATTCCATTACCATTTATCCGTCCTTTACCCACTCCAACCTCCCTCTACCTGTTCACCTCCCCACTTTCTCTCTGGTCAGCACCATACTTTTGTCCGGGGTGGTGAACACACCATGCAATATACAAGTGATGTACTAGGGAATTGTACCCCTGAAACCTGTATAATTTTACTAACCAATGCTAATAAATTCAATTTTAAACATTTAAAAAATATTTTGTGACCCATGCAAATGACATTAATTTTGAATTTTAGGGTCCATGAATAATAGCCCTGGATGCTTTGGCCACTACAATCCTATGGTCCACAAAGTCTGAGATATTTGCTATCTAAAGTTTGATTGGGGGTGGGGGGCAGGCGAGGGCTGGAAGAGGTTTATTGGGGGGGGGGGGACCTATGTAATACTTTCAAAAAATAAAAATAAAAAACAGCCGTAATCTGTGTGGCTCAGTGGATAAAGCATTGGCCTGAGGACTGAAAGGTCTCAGGTCTGATTCTAGTCAAGGGCATGTGACTTGACTGCAGACACATCCCCAGTGGGGGGTGTGCAGGAGGCAGCTGATCAATGTTTCTCTCATCGATGTTTCTAACTCTCTATCCCTCTCCCTCCCTTTCTGAAAAAAAAAATCAATAAAATATATTAAAAATTCTTAATGTATTAAAAATAAAAATAAAAGGTTTGCCGACCCCTGGCCAAGATTTGTTCTCTCTACAGCTCGGCAAAGGAAGGCTGCGGCACATACAGGACGTGCTGGGATTTGAACCCCGGTCTCTCCGGGCTCACAGCCGCAGGCTCCTTCGGCCGCTCCACCCACCACCTTAAATGTACGTGACGGGTCCCTTGCGGTGGGCGCAGAGGTCAGAGCCGGCGGAAGGACCCGGAGAAACGGGTTCGGGCCGTGGAGCTCCATGCCCTCCCCGTGACTCTGCTGTTACATCAGAGGCCTGACTCCCGGCCAGGACAGCCTCATCGATCCTCAGCTTGACCTTGGCCAGGCCGGGGCTGCTGCCTCTGGGGTGAGCGTGGCGTTTGTGCCGGGAAAAACCCTCCAGTCCAGCCCCAGCCCGGCCCCTAGGCCTCCTCCACTATTTCCAGCCCTGTGAGCCGCGCACCACGGGGTTTCCTTGGGGCGGACCGAAGGACACCTCCATGCCCCACTTCCTGCCGCTCTCTAGGCCACGATTTTTTTTTATTTTTTTTCCATCTGGAAAATGAAAGGATCTGAGCCCTTCCGCTCCGACACTCCCGGACGCTGACAGCCGAGGCGTCTTATTTTAGCTCAGTGTCTGGCTCCACAGGCTGTGATTCAAGTCTGCACAGAGGTTGCACGCACCCCGGTTTCCCCGGGAAAAAAGTCTCGTCAGTTCCAGTGGGAGGCACGAGGGAGGCTGCGCCTAGAGACAGCCGAGGGAGGGGCGGGAAGGGGGCATGGGGGAGGGCATATCCAAAAAAAACCAAAAATCTTTACATGCAGAGGCATGCTGGCAGCTGCCCACTGCCTTCCCTGGCAGAGAGAGGTGGACAAGGAACCCGAAAGCTGGTGGACCTTGAGGCTCGGGCAAGGGGTCAGAGCCCCGCACCCACCATCTAGGGCCGTGGTCGGCAAACAGCGGCTCGCGAGCCACATGCGGCTCTTTGGCCCTTTGAGGGTGGCTCTTTTTTTTTAATATATATATATGTTATTGATATTTTACAGAGAGGAAGGGAGAGGGATAGAGAGCTAGAAACATCGATGAGAGAGAAACGTCGGCCAGCTGCCTCTTGCACACCATCCACCGAGGATGTGCCCGCAACCAACGTACATGCCCCCGACCGGAATCGAACCCGGGACCCTTCAGTCCGCAGGCCAACGCTCTATCCACTGAGCCACACCGGCTTCGGCTGGAGGGTGGCACTTCCACAAAATACCGCCTGGCCTGGGCGAGTCTGTGTGGAAGAAGTGGCGTTAGAAGAAGTTGGAGTTTAAAAAACGTGGCTCTCCAAAGAAATTTCAATCATTGTGCTGTGGATATTTGGCTCTGGGGACTCATGAGTTTGTCCACCACTGGTCTAGTGGAGACAAAGGGAGCTGAAGCAACCTGTTAGTCTCATGTAAGTCCTCGCTGACGGGCTGCTATCAAGCAGCTGGTACTGGAAATTGCCTGCCTGAGGGCTATAGAGGTGGCTCCCAAACCTGAATAAAAGAGATCGCAAGGCCAGAGCAGAGCGTAGTCCTCTCTTGGGCTCCTGCCTGGCCCCCGATTCCCACATTAATATCTCCTTGTCTAGTCTCTTTCATTTGCGTGCGGCCTCCTCCAGAGCCCGAACCCTGAACCTGACCCCAGAACCACGTGGGACGTGAGGGGACACTCGAAGAGGCACCTCAAATCGGGGAGCGGCCCTAGCTGGTTTGGACTCAATGGGTAGAGCGTCGGCCTGCGGACTGAAGGGTCCCAGGTTCGATTCCGGCCAAGGGCACATGCCTGGGTTGTGGGCTCGATCCCCAGTAGCGAGGCGTGCAGAAGACAGCCAATCAATGATTCTCTCTCATCATGGATGTTTTTATCTCTCTCTCCCTCTCCCTTCCTCTCTGAAATCAATAATATATTTGTTGGATGGATTGATGGATGATGGATGGATGGATGGAAAGGATGGTGAAAGGATGGATGGCTGGTTGGATGGAGCCAATCAATGATTCTCTCTCATCATGGATGTTTCTATTTCTTTCCCCCTCTCCCATCCTCTCTAAAATCAATAATATATATATATATATATATATATATATATATATATATATATATATATATTTTTTTTTTTTTTTTTTTTTTTTTTTTTTAAGGGGAGCGGATGGGAGCCCCCCGGGGACTGAATGGAAATGAGATGAACAACAGAGTTTGCTCGTAAAATGTCGACTGAATTAAAAGGACCTGAGTGGAGTTTAATTACGTTGAGTCCATCTGAATTGGACCAAAGAGTTGAGTCGGAATGGAGTGGGGTTGGGTAGACCAGATGGCTGGAGTTAAACATGATAGAGCTGCATTGGCCTGGGCTGACCTGGCCTGAGGAGGCCAAACAGCTGCAGCTGGGAAGAGGGGACACCAGGAGGACTCTCCTCCAGGCCTCCGCGGACTCCAGGCCTCAGCCACCAGCTCATGCTGGGAATCTTGGGCGACTCCCTGCACTATTCCGGGCCCCAGTACTCCCAATTTTAAAAAATATATATTTTATTGATTTTTTGCAGAGAGGAAGAGAGAGGGATAGAGAGTTAGAAACATCAATGAGAGAGAAACATCGATCAGCTGCCTCCTGCACACCTCCTACTGGGGATGTGCCCACAACCAAGATACATCCCCTTGATCGGAATCGAACCTGGGACCCTTCAGTCCGCAGGCCGACGCTCCATCCACTGAGCCAAAGCGGTTTCGGCAGTACCCCCGTTTCTATTAAGTGCGCGCTAATAATAACTACCGGGCAGAGATGTCATGGGAAGGGAGTGTGATCATCTGCGCGGAAGAGAGGGAACTAGAGACACATATTGGATTCTAGCTAATGAGATGCACAATGGAATATTTAGGGTAGCGTGTACTGAGGCTGCAACTCGCTTTGAAATGCATTAAATAAATAAATAAATTTTTTAAAAGTGAGATAAAGCCCTGGCTGGGTAGCTCAGTTGGTCAGAGCACCGTCCAGATACATCAAGGTTACAAGTTCGATGCCCCGTCAGGGCACATACAAGAATCAATCAGTGGATGCATAAATAGTGGCACAACAAATCAATTTCTTGCTCTCTTTCTTCCTCTACCTCTTCTCTAAAAGCAATAATGTTTAGATTAAGAAGAAGAAGAAGAAGAAGAAGAAGAAGAGGAGGAGGAGGAGGGGGAGGAGGAGGAGGAGGAGGGGGAAGAGGAGGAGGAGGAGGAGAAGGAGTAGGAGAAGGAGAAGGAGAAGGAGAAGAAAGGTTGACGGATGGATAGAAACACAGATGAACAGATTTGAGACCAATGAAGTCCAATCACAGGGTAATGGTTGACCCTAAGAGGCGGCGCCAACAGTTTTTGCCTTTTCCATTTGAAAGCTTTTCAGAGAAATAAAGAGCCCTGTAATCTCAGGATTAATCCAAAACACAGCCCGTGGAGGCGAAATGCGTGGTGATTTGAGCCCCAGCTCCGCCTCTCCCTGGCTGTGTGTGGCTCTGGGCAAATGGCCTCGTCTCTCCGAGTGTTCGTTTCCCCATCTGTGAAATGGGCCCATCACTAGCGTAGACCTCCCCAGGTCTCAGCCCAGAGCCTGGTACCCGCGAGCACCTCAGAAGCACCGCTAAGACATGGGCGCTGCTCTCTGCGTCTCCCAGGGGAAAAGTGGGGGCTCAGAGAGGTTCGGCCCCTCCTCCAGGACCACTCAGCAAGGGGGTGGCTTCCTTAGCGGGAGAGGGAGCCACCACCTGAACCTAAAACACACACACACACACACACACACACACACACACACACACACACACAGCTCCGCAAGTGCTTTCCTCGGGGCTCACCCGACAGGATGAAGAAGATGCCAGACACGAAGGCCAGGATGGTCCTCTGGGGCCGGATGTGGCCGATGTTGCTGATGACGAAGGCGGTGAACACGAGGAAGAGGCTGACCATGGGGAAGGGGGTGGCTGTGCGAACGGTCTCTGGGGGAGCGGAGAGAGAAGGGGGGGAGTGAGGGGAGGCAATTTGGGGGGCACACCTCCCCAATTCCCCATGACCTCCTCTCCTTGATGGTGACCATCCCCTGTACCCCCTTTGGGTGGCTTTTCTCCTTTCCACAGACTCTTCCCCTTTCTGATTAATTCCACTGCTGACCCTCAGCCTTCACCCAGGCCACGCCCCTTTGGTTTGACCACACCCTTTTTGCGTTGGCCCCTCCCGCCCGTTGTCTAGGCCCCGCCCTGGCCCCGCCCCTCCTCCTTGCCCAGCCACTCTGCCTGCTTTGCAGCCTCCACCCTTCTATCCACCTCCCCACTTCCCCCCTTTCCCTGGTTTTGCCCTTTCTCCCAGGACTGCCCTGTGACCCAGCCCCCCTTGTTCCCCAGCCCCCCCCCGTCCCCCTCACTCAGAATATTCTCCGTATTTTCCGTCACCAAGTTGATCTCGGGTTCGAGGAAATATTCCGAGGCCACGCAGCGACCCTTCTCCCGACCTGAGGGGTGGGGGAGAGGACAGGAAGGCAGGGCTGGAGGAGAGGCAGTCAGGGGCGCCGCGCACAGTGGGGAGAAGCACAGTGGGGAGACCTGGGCTGGGGATGGCTTAGTCCAGTGTTTCCCAAAGTGTGGTACGTGGATCCCCAGGGGTACGGGAAGAGTTTGGTGGGGGTACGCGTTGCACCGGAGTTTGGTGGGGATATGCACTGCCCTGTGCTTAGCTGCACCTAATTCTACGTTCTCATGAGTATGAGGAGTACTCAGCATTACAGAAATGATAGAAGGGGTACACATGTGTCAAAAGTTTGGGAAACACTGGAACCCAAGGGTTAATTAGGGAAGGAGAGGAGCAGGAGGTCTGGGGGCTCCTGTTCTTGGGGGCCCTAGAACCCAGCCTCATGGAAAGAGGCAAGGCTGGAACCCTAGCTCCCAAGTGAGGAGGGACTGTGGGCCCCTGACTCCCGGATCCCTAGAGAGAATCAGGCAGCAGGTGGCTAGATCCCTGGCGTCTCTGTCATCCTTGGAGGCGTGGATTTTTTTTTTTTTTTTAATGCTGTCCGTTCAGCACTGGAGCTGTCCATGGGGCAGGTTCTGAACCTGGATGGCCACCGCTAAGGGAGGCGGGGAGCCTGCGGTTCCCAGGGGGTTAGTTAGGGACCAGGTGATGGTGTGAGCCCTGGGGCCGCTGGAGGCAGGACATGGAATTGGGTGTCCAGGGAGGAATCCATTCTCCAGGACAGAAACTGAATGGGTGCCTGGATCTCTGGAACCCAGAGATGGAACTAAGGATAAGGAGCTGTGGGTTCGCCCAGCGGGTGTGGCTCAGTGGTTGAGCATCGACCTAGGAACCAGGAGGTCACGGTTCGATTCACAACAGGGCACATGCCTGGGTTGTGGGCTCCACCCCCAGTAGGGGGTGTGCAAGAGACAGCTGATCAATGATTCTCTCTCATTTATGTCTCTCTCTCTCTCTCTCTCTCACCAATAAAAATATACTTTTTAGCCCTAGCTGGTTTGGCTCAGTGGATAGAGTGTCGGCATGTGGACTCAAGGGTCTCGGGTTCAATTCCGGTCAAGGGCCCATGCCCAGGTTGTGGGCTCCATCCCCAGTAATGGGGGGGGGGGGGTGCAGGAGGCAGCCAATCAATGATTCTCTCTTATCATTGATGTTTCTATCTCTCTCCCCTCTCCCTTCCTCTCTGAAATCGATTTTAAAAGATTAAAGTAGCCCTCACTGGTTTGGCTCAGCGGATAGAGCATCGGCCTGCGGACTGAAGGGTCCCAGGTTCGATTCCAGTCAAGGGCATGTACCTTGGGTTGCAGGCACATCCCCAGTGGGGAGTGTGCAGGAGGCAGCTGATGGATGTTTCTCTCTCATCAATGTTTCTAGCTCTCTATCCCTCTCCCTTCCTCTCTGTAAAAATCAATAATATATATATATATATATATATATATGCACTTTTTCAAAAAGAGAGAGAACTCTGGGATGCCCCCCAGCCCAGGCAGGGACAGGCGGGCAGAGGGCAGGGCAGGGGCGGGGGTACCTGCAAAGAAGCAGACGCGCCAGAGGCCGGCGTGCAGGGCCATCTTGACCTCGGTGGTCTGGTTCTGCGGCAGCACCGTGCCCTCCTCCATGTAGAGCCAGTAGTCGGTGCTGACCGCGATGCCCACCAGCAGCAGGCCGCACGCGCCAAACACGCTGCTCAGCAGGGTCAGGGCGCGGCTGCTGCAGTGACTCATCCTCAGCGGCGGGGGGCGCCCTGCGGGGCCTGGGGGAGGGAAGCTGTCCTGGAGAAGGTCTGGTGGGACCCCCCCCCCCAGACGCCTCACTCCCAGGTAGCCACCGGGGCTGGCGAACCCCGGCCAGACACAACCAATAACCCCCCAACCCTCTCCCCTTGGATCTCCCTGGATTTGAACTGGTGACACCCAATGTAGGCCTTCACCCCTAGTCCTGAACCTGGCACTGGTCACGTGTACTCTGGCTCTGGATCCTGATTGGAGACCCCCACACACACCAGACAAGGCCCTCCCCCCAGCTCCAGGATATGATTTCCAACCACATGTAGGGACGTGGGTGCAAAATATCATGACTCCAGCCGAAACCCATTTGGCTCAGTGGATAGAGCGTCGGCCTGCGGTCTGAAGGGTCTGGGGTTCAATTCCGGTCAAGGGCATGTACATTGGTTGCAGGCACATCCCCAGTAGAGGGTGTGCAGGAGGCAGCTGATCGATGATTTTCTCTCTCATCGATGTTTCTAATTCTCTATCCCTCTCTCTTCCTCTCCGTAAAAAAATCAATAAAATATGTTATATATATATATATATATATATATATATATATATATATATATAGTGACTCCAACTAGAAATGCAGTTTCTAGGATCCCAACCCCAGAACCAAGCCTTCCAGCCTGACCCTCACGCACTCACCCAAGGCCTGAACCACAGACATCAGACCAGATGGAGCCTGGGCCTGTGACTCAGAAGCTGTGACAGTGATCGATCGATCTGTCATGTCCACCCTGGGGCCAGGCACGCACCCCCAGCCTGGACTCCGAACCCGGAGCAAGCAAGCCATACACAGTGAATACCACCACTCTCCAGCCAGGGCCTGGGCCCTCAGCTCTGGGCCAGGGCCTGGGACTCTGCACCCTGAGTGTTGAAACGTCAGTGCTGGGTACTGAGCAGTGCAGCCTGGATAGAAACCTTGACACAAGCCACCCAACCTGGACTCCATCTGCCGACCCCTTTCTGTTGGGTCCTGTCTCTGAACGGAAACCAGAAATGCCCCCCAGTGAGTCATCAACAAAGGACCCTCGCCGAAACCGGTGTGGCTCAGTGGATAGAGCATCGGCCTTCGGACTGAGAGGTCTCAGGTTTGATTCCGGTCAAGGGCATGTACCTTGGTTGCGGGCACATCCCCGGTAGGAGGTGTGCAGGAGGCAACTGATCGATGATTCTCTCTCATCGATGTTTCTAACTCTCTGTCCCTCTCCCTTCCTCTGTAAAAAAAAAAAAAAAAAATACACATATCTTTAAAATAATAATAATAATAATAAAATAAAAACAGCTGATTAAAAAAACACACAAAGGACCCTCAGCCTGGCCTCAGGCCTGCCTAAGAGCGTGAGCGAGGCCTCCACAGCAGTTTAGACTCTCGGACTCGTCTCTTGATCCAATTCTAACACCAAGAACTTCGCCCATGACCTCCTCACTCTGGTCCTGCATCTTGACCTCAATCGGGCGCCCCGATCTGGAATTCCAGAACCTGAATTCCCGCCCCCCCCTCCCACTCCCAAACCCAGGCAGGCCCCTGGACTGAGGGTCCTGGAACTCCACCCCAGGCCGCTGGACCCCAAAACACGGAGACCCACAAACTTGGATGGAGATTCCAGGATGACAAAACCATGATCTAGGGACCTCCACGCACACACACACACACACACACACACACACAACTCAGCACCCCAACCAGAGCACCCCAACCCAACAAGTGACCCTCCACACCAAGGACCAGAGCTCTGAATGCAACACCCCAACGGGAAGTCCAGGGTCCCACTCTTCCCTTCACACCCCCCTGTCCCATGTCCCCCTCCTCTCCCCCCGAATTCTGAGACCCCAGAATTCTCCACAGAGATTCTGGTCTCCACTTCCTTTGCAAGGACTTCCCGTTACAGCCCCTCTTCCACACCCAACCTGGAACTCTGTTCCCCAAAAACATTGGATCCTCAAAACAAGAGACCCCCAGTTTATAGCTGGACCCCCCAAACTTGAACATTCCAAGTTGCATGCTCCTCGACCCTTCTTCACCACCCTGACCCCCCACCACCACCACCACCACCACCACGGACTTTTCCCTAAACTAGGCAACCCCAAGATTTGGGGGACTCACCCTGGGGACCCCCCATCCTATCTCAACCAGAGAAGCTCGGCGTCTCTGAGTCCCAGAGTCCCCTCATCTTTTGAACGATGAATGTTAAGAGCCCCCCGCCCCCCTCCACGCGACCCAGCCACGCAACCAAGATTGGGGAGACCCCGCTTTTTAAAATCGGAATGCCGGGGAGCCTTGACACTCTTCCGCACCCCGAGGAGGGGGACCGAGACAACTTCCACCACCACCACCACCCCCATCTCAGCATCCGCTGGCTGCCCCGTCCCCACCCCCCACCCCATCCCACCCCCACTCCGCCTCCTAGAGGGCTGGGAATCCGGGCTGGCGGAGCTCAGACCAGCTTTCCGCCCCTCCCCCGTCCCATGGCTCCGGGCTTGACCGCCAGCTCCGCTCCCCTCCGCTCCCCTCCGCTCCGCTCGAACCCGGGCTCCCCGGCCGCCCGCGCGCAGGTAGCGGACCTCGGCTCCTCCCCTCGGCTGCGGCCAGGACCCGGCTCGGCTCGCGGTCCCCCGGCTCGCGCCCCCTCCGTTGCTCCAGTTCCTCCAGTTCCTCCTCACTCCACATTCTCCGCCAGCTCCAGCTCATCCTTGGGGACCCTCCTCCCCCATCCCCCCCCCCCCCCCCCGCCCGGAGCCGCCTCCCGCTCCTGCTCCCCCAGCCGCTCCCGGACGCGCGCATTCGGGTCTCCGGGGTCCCCTCCTCCGGGGTCCCCTCCAAGGCCAAGTCCACATCCGTCTCCTTTCACCGGGTATTGGGGGGGCGGGGGGGACACACACGTACCCGCCTTCCGGGAACCCTGTCTGGGACTCACGTCCTGCTCTCAGCCGGCCAGGCCCTCCCTCCGTCCTCCCTCCCTCCCTCCTCCCTCTCCCCGCGCCCGCCCCCCTCGGGGACCCGGGCTGTGCGCCCTGCCCGGGGGGACCCCGAGGGGACCCCGCGCTCCCCACGATCGGACGCGAACAGCAGAGAGTTGCTCACTCCGGTCCCTCGGACCCTGACCTCCGAGTTCCTTAGGCCCAATGCCCCTCCATCCTCCATCGCCTCCCGGACCCGGCGGTCCCGACCGCCCCAAGGCCGGCCCCCCAGGCCCATTGGAGCCCCAGCCGCCTCCGGGGGGGACCCCCGCCCCCTCCCGCGCCGCCCCCCGGACCCTCCGCTCCTCACCTCGCTCAGGGCTGGGCGGACGCTCCGGGCCGCGGGCCCCGCAGCCGCATGACCGGCCCCGCGGCTCCCCCCGGCCGCCGCCGCCGACCCCGGGGCCGCCGACGCCCGCGCCCCCCGCCCCCGCCCCGGAGCCCGGCGTCCCGGCCCCTCCGGCCCCCGCCCCCCGCCCCCCGCGCCGCCGCCGCCGCGGCCTCACTTGGCGGACGGCGCCGGGAGCTGCGGCCCGCGGCCGCTCATTGGCTGCCGGGGAGGAGGGGAGGGGCGGGCGGGCGGGGAGGGGGGTGCGGGAGGGAGGGGGGCGCCGGGCCCTGGGGATGGGGGAGGCCGGGAGAGAGAGAGAGAGAGAGAGGGAGAAGGAGAGGAGAGGGAGAGGGAGAGGAGAGAGAGAGAGAGAGAGAGAGAGAGAGAGAGAGAGAGAGGAGAGAGAGAGAGAGAGAGAGAGAGAGAGGATGGAGAGGGGGCGCGCGGAGCAGCGGGAGGCAGAAGGGGGGTCCGAGGCGCCCCCCGACTCCGAGGCTGAGCGGTCCTGAGCCTCGCAGGGCTGGGGACGGAGGAGGGAGAGAGAGAGAGAGAGAGAGAGAGAGAGAGAGAGGAGAGAGAGAGAGAGAGAGAGAGAGAGAGAGAGAGAGAGAGAGAGAGCGAGCGCAGGAGGGGCGGAGAGCGGGTCCCAGACCCCCACTTCCCCAGCTCGGAGGCCGGGGCGCAGGATGGGGCGGCGGGGGGGTGTCAGGCGCGCAGGGACCAGAGGGGACCGGGCCCCGCTCAGAGGCCTGGGCTGAGGGATGCTGTGGGACCCAGACACCTTGAGCCGGGCAGAGGGACAGGCGGAGAGACAGAGAGAGAGAGACCCCGGGAGGAGAGAGAGGCAGCGGGGCGATCCTTGGGGTCCCCTGCGGGGGGCTGGGGCTCTGGCCGGGCCCGGGGCGGAGCCTGGGGGTCTGGGCGGGAGGGGGCGTCCCGGGCCGGGGTCCCCCCAGAGCAGCCGGCGGGCGCGGAGCGATCTGGGTCCTGCAGCCGCCGCCGCGGAGCCGGGAGCCGGGCCAGCCCCCCCCCCCCGGCCCCCCCACCCGCCGTGATGTCAGCGGGGCCACTCTTAAAGGGGCAGGCCGCCCGCCGAGGGTCAGGCCGTGGGCTGGGGGCGGTGGACACGGGGTGGGGGGACCGCGGCGGAGCTGGGAGAGACAGGGCGGGGGAAGCCCCAGCATCCAACTAGACTTGAGTCCCCGGAACCCCAAAAGAGGTGAAGAGACACGCCGGGGTTCCCACAAAGGGGGAACCCACGAAGCTTTGGGGCTCAGTCCTTCCAAACGCACAGACATAGGCAGGCACACACACCATTCGACCGGCCGGCCTCGTCCCGGGACTACAACTCCCAGCAGCCCTGGCGGCGAGGGGCTTGCACTCCGGGGGGAAGGGTCCGCCGCGGTGCCTGCTGGGATACGTAGTCCTCTCCACTTCCCCCCACTCGCAAGTGGGTCAAGGGAAGGAGCCCCGGACGGCGCCGCGTCGGCCTGCCGCCTCGGTCGCGGGTCCCGAAGCTCACGGGTTCTGGTCGCTTCGGTTCTGTGTCGTGGGGTCAGTCCCTCTGACCCGATCCCCAGGGGTCTCCGTGGGCGGCTTGCCTTTCACCCCCATCCCCCACCCCCACCCCCATGGGTGTCAGTGTGTGTCTGTGAGCCTGTGCGATGCCCCCGGTAAGTGTGTGGGTGCTTGTCTCTCGGTGCCGGGGTCCCTCCCTGATGCCCGGGGCATCATCGCTCCAGAGAGGGAGGGAGAGCTGTAAACATCCACGATGAGAGAGAATCCTGGATGGGCCGCCTCCTGCACGCCCCCCACTGGGGATGGGATGGAGCATGGCATGTGTCCTTGACCGGACTTGACCCCGGGACCCTTCAGCCTGCGGGCCGAGGCTCCATCCACGGAGCCACACCGGCCAGGGCCCCTTTCCCTCTGTCTGCCCCCCCCCCTTCTCTCAGTTTGCTTCCAAGTGCAGCCCTTGTCCCACCTCCGCACCCCCTTTCCCTCTCCCAGCTCAGAAGAAAACAGCCAGACACCTCGGGGCGTCAGCAGCATCCCAAATTTATTCTCCGGCAGCTGCGGCCAGATGGGAGCGGCAGAGAGGGGAGAGGAGAGGAGCTGGGGAAGTCCCCGAGGGTGGCAGGCTGGGGTGGGGGCGGGGTTCCGAGCAGGGCTGGAGCCATGCACCTGGCAGGCGGGGGGCGGGGGGAGGAAGAGGGGGTACGGGGGGCTGGGCTGGGTTAGGAGGGGGGAGTCTAGAACGAAAGCTGATGGAGAACAGCTGGGGAAAGGCTCCCCGCACCCCCCAGGCATCCCCGGGGCGTGGGAGAGGGCGCTGGAGCTGGGGGCACAGCCTCTCATGGACTCCAGAATTGGGGGGCAGGGGGACAGGGGGCGGGGCCTCGGAGGTGGGGGGGTGGTTTGTCCTGGAACCCGAGTCTGGAGCAGCCCCCACCCCATGAGACTATTTCCCAGAATGAAAAAAGAACAAAAAGGGAGAAGGAGGCAGACATTCTACCGAGTCGGGGTCTAGAGCCCCATGGGGTGCGGGTAGGGGTGGGGGTGGGGGTGGGGTTCTGGAACCTGGGGGGACGGAGTCCAGAATCTGGGGTTCAGCGCAGCGGCACCTGAGTGGCGTGGGGAACGCCAGGGACGCTTGCGAGGGGCAGCCTAGCGCACCAGGAGCCCCGAGGGGCCGGGGGGGGGGGGGCTGGGGAGCAGAGGGGAGTCTGGGATCTGGGCTTCGGGAGGCGGCGGGAGGTCGGGCCGAGGCTGGCGCGGCGGCGGAGGGGGCCGTGGGGACACCTAGCGGCGGAGGGCGGGATTACAGGACCGGCACCGGCGCCGCCGCCACGGGGCTGACGGGGCTGCGGGTGTCCGGGTGGACGAAGTCGGGGTTCACAAAGGTGAAGCCTTCGAAGTCGGCCTGGTCGATGCTGGCCAGGACCAGGCGGTCCGGCGGGGTCAGCGCGGGCGCCGCGCGCGTGAAGAACTTGTCGAAGTTCTCGCCGCTGCGGCCGCACTGGAGGCGCCGGGAAGGGACCGTTACGTTCTGCCCGCTTCCCCCTCCCCGGGGGAGGGGGTCCCTGTCTCCGTCCCCCCAGATCCCTCTCCTGTCTCCTGGGGCTCCCTGCACCTCCCTGGGGTCTCCAGAGAGGAAACCCCGCGCCCCCTGCTCATATAGGTATTGGGGCTCCCGGGTGCCCCCCGTTTCCCGCCCCAGAGACCAAGGTGTGGCCTCTGGATGGACGGGGACCTACCGGGCGGGGCCGGAACGGGGGCGGGATCTCCAGCCTCTCCAGCCGCTCCCAGTCGATCCAGCGGAAGAAGCCGTGGGCGCGGATGGTGGGCTCCCCGTCGGGCCCGGAGCCCAGGCGTTTGGCGGGGTGCTTGGTGAGGAACTGTGGGGGACACGGAGAGACGGACAGACAGACAAGTCCCAGACCCGGGGGACGGGGGACACAGAGAACGAGAAAGAGAGGGAGAGAGACAAGGACGGAGGAACAGAGAGACACACGCATAGAGATCCCAGGATGGAGAAATAGCAGAGAGGACAGAAGGGGGGGGGGGGGGGAAGTGGCTCGTGAGCCGCCGTTGGCCGACCTCGGCCCTCACAAAGCCGCCGCCATGTTATGAAAATGGCTTCCGGCCGAAACCGGTTTGGCTCAGTGGTAGTGCGTCGGGTCTGCGGACTGAGGAGTCCCAGGTTCGATTCCGGTCAAGGGCATGTATTTGGTTGCGGGCACATCCCCGGTAGGGGGTGTGCAAGAGGCAGCTGGTGGATGTTTCTCTCTCATCGATGTTTCTAACTCTCTATCCCTCTCTCCTCTTCTCTGTAAAAAATCAATAAAATATATTTTTTTAAATAAAAAAAAAATAGTTTCCAGCAGGCGGGCATGGAGTGGCTTGAGCATCGGGAGCCCCTTTCTGATAACTATGCTTGGGAGACCATGTGGGCAGCAGTCCCGGGGGCGGCCGCGGGGGGCACGGCTGGTGCGGGGGGACCATCTGGGAGTCGGGGCGCTCACCCCCTTGCAGATGGCCACGGCTTCCCGGGAGAGCGACTTGGGGTAGGTGACGGTCTGCTCCATGATGGCCTGGAACAGCTCCTCCTCGTCCTCGCCGTCAAAAGGGGGCTGGGGAGGAGGTAGAGAGGGGTCGCAAATCAGAGGCTCCCCGACTACCTCTCTCCCCAGCCTCCACACCTTCACCCCCACCATGAACACACACACACACACACACACACACACACACACACACACACACGCCTCACGTTCTAGGCCAGTGGTCGGCAAACTCATGAGTCAACAGAGCCACATATCAACAGGACAACGATTGACATTTCTTCTGAGCCAAAACCGGTGTGGCTCAATGGATAGAGCATCAGCCTGTGGACTGAAGGGTCCAAGGTTTGATTCCAGTCAAGGGCATGTACATTAGTTGCGAGCACATCCTCAGTAGGGGGTGTGCAGGAGGCAGCTGGTCGATGTTTCTCTCTCATTGACATTTCTAGCTCTCTATCCCTCTCCCTTCCTCTCTGTGGAAAACCAATAAAATAAAGAAAGAAATAAAAAGAAATTTCTTCTGAGAGCCATATTTTTTTAACTTAAACTATACAGGTAGGGTCATTCTTATTAACTTAAGGAGGGCACTCCTCAGCTGGCCTTTGCTGAAAACTCAAGGGGCCAAAGAGCCGCCTGTGGCTCGAGAGCCGCAGTTTGCCGATCACTGATCTAGGGGGAAATGTGAGCAAGCCACCAAAGCTCTATCTCCCCCCTCCCCACCCCTCTTCCAATGCTTTGAGTTCCTGTCTCTTTGCTGCTCCGGGCTCCGTGTATCTGCTATGTAAATCAGCAGGGTGTTGATGAGGCAATATGTCATTTACACAGAAGCGAGAGAACACTGCAGGCAAGCTGCACCGGCGTGCTGGCTGGGTGAGAGGTCTCAGGTCTTTTGGGGTCAGGAAGAGCCACATGGAGTCAAGGGTTCTTAATGTGGGGCCCACAGAGGGGTTATTCCATGGAGGGGGCCATCAATTTGCTTGGGGGGAAATGCATCTTTATTTTATTTTTTTAATGTCTAACGGGAATTTAGCACGCCATTCAATTATAAATATGGGCAACACGGCAGTCCTGGTGGCTTCGTTGCAAATAGAAATCACAGATATATATATAAGTTGGGTTTTTTTGATTTTTTAAAATCACATTAGAGTTGCAGATATCTCAAAATATCGGTTACCTCTGCTTCAGAATGAATGGTAGGCCTTCCCAGTAATTTCAAGATATTACTTCCTATTCCTGTAAGATATTACTATTTAGCCCTGGCAGGTTCAGCTCAGTAGTCAGAGCATAGGCCCATGGATGGAAGGGTCATGGATTCGATTCCCAGGTCAAGGGCATGCACCTTGGTTGCAGGGCGAGTGCAAGAGGCAACCAATCGATGTGTTTCTCTCACATCAATGTTTCTCTCTCTTCCCCTCCTGCCTCCCTTCCACTCTCTCTAGAAATCAATGTGAAAAAATATCCTTGGGTGAGGATTAAAAAAAAAAAGATATTACTATTTAGTTCATTAATAGAGCATCATCTATACACTGAGTGGCCAGATGATGATGATCTCTGAATGCATAATAACCTGGCCACTCAGTGTAGACCCTATATAATAAAAGGCTAATATGCAAATTGTCCCCTTGATCAGTTCAGCCGGCAGGCAGGCCAGCCTCTCCCTGACCAGGCTGGCTGGACCCCACCCATGCACGAATTCATGCACCGGGCCTCTAAAAATATATATTAGAGGCCTGGTGCATGAACATTTCAGGGCCTCTAATATATGGCCAGATTATTATGCGTCCAGAGATCATAATAATCTGGCCACTCAGTGTATATCCACATCCCAATGTTTAATATTTAGGCAACTGTATCTATTGAAATGAGACTTATTTCGTTGGTTAAATTGGATTCGATGAAACTTTTCAAGCACTGGTGATCCTATGTTAATAGGATTGATTTCCTGTGTGACCCTGTTATTTTGTTTTTGTGCGTTTGAAAGGTCGCTCTTTGAAGGGGGCGGCCTCCTGGGAAGACGGCGCTTCAGCACCACGGACAGCGCTCTCTGGGCCTGCCCCGCCCACCCCTTAGCCCTGCCTCACACAACACTACAGCCTTACCCTTCCAGGATTTCCCCGGGGTCCTGTCACAGGGGCTCCCCACTTCCTGCTGCCTTTAGCCCAGTCAGCCCCTCCCCGGCTCCTTACCTGTCCCGCCAGCATCTCATACAGCAGGACCCCGAAGGACCACCAGTCGACAGACTTCCCGTAGGGCTGGTAGGCAATGATCTGGGGGGGAGACAGCGGCAGAGAGACTCCAGGGTCAGGTCTCCCACATTTTGAACACTGGACAGCCAGCCCCCCTCCCACCCCGCGGACTCGGGGAGGGCCCGGGCGGCGGGGGCGGGGTCACCTCGGGGGCGATGTAGTCAGGGGTCCCGCAGAAGGTGCGGGTCGTGTTCCCGGGGAAGACGTTCTCCTTGCACATGCCGAAGTCGGTGATCTTGATGTGCCCCTCGGCGTCCAGCATCACGTTGTCCAGCTTCAGGTCCCTGCGGGGCGGGCGGGGAGGGCGGGAGTGGCGTTCCAGGGGCTTAGAGCCCTCAGTCCGCATCCCCTCCCCTGGTCCCCCACCCCCCCGACAGGCCCGGGCCTCTCACCGGTAGATGATGCCCTGGTTGTGGAGGAAGAAGAGACCGATGGCGATCTCTGCCGCGTAGAACCTGGAGGAGGGGGGCGGGGGTCAGGGGTCAATGGCTGGGCCCCCCCCCCAAGCCTTCCCTCTTGCCCCCCTCCCTCCCCTTGGCCGGGACTCACGCGGCGTGGGGCTCCTTAAACTTGCCCAGCTGCTGGATGTGGTACATCAGGTCGCCCCCGGTGACATACTCCATCACAAAATACAGGCGGTCCTGGGGGAGGAGGGGAGGAGGGGAGGAGGCGGGGCTTAGAGGCCAGGACACGCCCACCAGCCGGTCCGTGCCAGCCTGTGCGCCCAGCGTTGGCAGTGAGCTGAGCTGTCTTTCTAAATGGGCGGCTCCTATTCGCCAGAGACAGGCTGAAAGGCTGAGGGGCCACCCAATCAGAAAGCCAGAGCAACTAGCCACACCCACCGTGACCCAAACAGGGGTCCTCAAACTTTTTAAAGTGGGGGCCAGATCACGGTCCCTCAGAGAGCTGGAGGGCCGGACTATATGAACTACTAATTCCTACTGTAACACCTCGGCTGCGCTCACTGCCCAAAAAACCTGGCGGGCCAGATCAGACTCCTCTGCGGGCCGCATGTGGCCCGCGGGCCGTAGTTTGAAGACGCCTGGAACAAGACCAGCTCAGAATTTACACCTGCCCCATGCCCTGATACTCAGAACTACAGGTGTTCTGGTCCCGTCCCCTCAGAACTGAAGTTTGAGAATTGGAGAAGGAGAAGGAGCAGGAGGAGGAGTAGAAGGAGTGGGGGGAGAGGAAGAAGAAGAAGAAAAAGAAGAACAACAATAAGAACAAAAACAAGAAGAAGGAGGAGGAGGAGGAGGGGAGGAGGAGAGGGGAGAGGAAGAGGAGGAAAAAGAAGGGGAGAAGGAGAAAAAGGAGAAGGAGGGGGAAGGGGAGAGGAGGAGGAGGAGGAGGTAGGAGAAGGAGGAGGAGGAGAAGAAGAAGAAAGGGATCCACCATTTGCTGGAATCCTAAACCTCGATCACGCCCACTCACACACACATGCAGCAGTTCTGGCCACCTGTTAGGAGCCAACAGGTACAGGCCTCACCTGCAAGTGATGGTACAGATAACGATCTATATAATAAGAGGCAAACACGCAAATCGACTGAATGGCAGAACGAACGGTCGCTATGATGTGCACTGACCACCAGGGGGCAGGTGCTCAACGCAGGAGCTGCCCCATGGTGGTCAGTGCACTTCCAGCAGGGGAGGATATTTGGGAGGGACCAGGCCAGCAGAGGAGGAAAGTTGGGGGGACCAGGCCTGCAGGGGAGAGCAATTGGGGGACAGGGCTGCAGGGGAGGGCACTCGTTCACTCAACAGCCCTTTACTCAAAAGCACCCACTCAACACTCAAGGCCAAGCTCACTGGGGCCACGCCTACACAGGATCCATCCAGCTGGCCCCGCCCATCAGGGGGAGACTCACCCAGCTGGCCCCTCCCACACAGGATCCATCCAGCTGGCCCCGCCCATCAGGGGGAGACTCACCCAGCTGGCCCCTCCCACACAGGATCCATCCAGATGGCCCTGCCCATCAGGGGGAGACTCACCCAGCTGGCCCCTCCCACACAGGATCCATCCAGATGGCCCTGCCCACCAGGGGAGGCTCATCTAGCTGGCCACGCCCATTAGGGGGAGGATTATCCAACTGGCCCCACCCACACGGGGCCCACCCATCTGGCTCCGCCCATTCAGAGCATGAAGCCCTTTGGCCTTGACTTGAGCTCAGACCCTGGAGCAGGTGCCTGGTCCATCTGGGGGTGGGGGTGGGGTGAGGGGTGAGGTGGGGCTCTGGGGCCAGCCGCGCCCCGCCCTCCTCACCGGGGTCTGGAAGGTGGAGTGGAGCTGGGTGAGGAAGTGGGGCCGGCCCCCCGGGCCCCGGCCGCCCAGCGCCAGCACACGCTTCTCCACCAGCGTGCAGTCCACGTCGTCATCCTGCACGATGACGTCCTTCTTCAGGATCTTGATGGCGTAGAGCTCCTCGGAGCCCCTCCGCTCCGCCAGCATCACCTGCGGGCATAGGCCCAAAGGCCTAGTGGGTCGTGGGACAACCCGGGGTGCAGATCCCTGCCCTCTCAAGGGATCTGGTGCCCTGCCTTCGCCAGGGACTCCCTCAGGGAAACCAATCTTGATCTTTCCCTTTAAAAATTGCTATGGCCCTAGCCGGTGTGGCTCAGTGGATGGAGCATTGGCCTGCGAACTGAGAGGTCCCAGGTTTAATTCCGGTCAGGGGCATGCACCTTGGTTGCGGGCACATCCCCAGTGGGGGCTGTGTAGGAGGCAGCTGATCGGTGTTTCTCTCTCATCAATGTTTCTAACTCTCTATTCCTCTCTTCCTCTCTGTAAAAGATCAATAAAATATATATTTTTTTAATTGTTATGGTTTGGCTCAGTGGATAGTCCATTGTCCTGCGGACTGAAGGGTCCCAGGTTCGATTCCCGGCAAGGGCCCATGCCCAGGTTGCGGGCTCCATCCCCAGTAGGGGGTGTGCAGGAGGCAGCTGATCCACGATTCTCTCTCATCATTCATGTCTCTCTCTCTCTCTCCCTCCCTCCCCTTTCCTCTCTGAAATCAATAAAACTGTATTCAAAAACAAAATAAAGCCGAAACCGGGCTGGCTCAGTGGATAAAGCATTGGCCTGCGGACTGAAAGGTCCCGGGTTCGATTCCGGTCAAGGGCATGTACCTGGGTTATGGGCACATCCCCGATAGGGGTTGTGCAGGAGGCAGCTGGTCGATGTTTCTCTCTCATTGATGTTTCTAGCTCTCTATCCCTCTCCCTTCCTCTCTGTAAAAAATCAATAACATGTATTTTTTTAAAATAAAAAATAAAATTTGATGGAGTTTATCTGAGCTAAACCGAAGTCCTAGGCTGTGGAGCAAGATCTCCAACGCTCTGCAATTCACATCTTCGTGTGTCCCCTCTCCAGGGGCCCGAGGGGCCCCATGCAACCCTCTTCGGGGACTCAGTCCTATTCCTGGCCGAGAACAGGAAGTGGGACCGCCCTCCAGACACCCTCCCCTTCTCCCCTGCCCACCCCCCCAGGGCCCCGGGAATCCGACCTTCCCGAAGCTGCCTTTTCCCAGGACCATGAGGAAACTGAAGTCGGAGATGTGCAGGCGCCCCGGGCCGGCCCCGAAGAAGCAGCGCTTGGAGTCGGTGGGGCTGGGGGAGGGGGAGGGGATGGGGGAGGAGGAAGGACCCATGCGCACGCGCTGCGAGACAGGGAGAGAGAGACCCCGGGCGGTCAGATCCCCCGCGGGGACAGGGGGTGCCTCTCAGAGACAGCATCCAGCCCCAGCCGGTGTGGCTCAGTGGATAGAGCTTCCGCCTGCGAACTGGAGGGTCCTGGGTTCCATTCCAGTCAAAGGCACATGGTTGCAGGCTTCATCCCCAATAGGGAGCGTGCAGGAGGCAGCTGATCAATGATTCTCTCTCATGGTTGATGTTTCTCTCTCTCTCCCACCCTCTCCCTTTCTCTCTAAAATTAATAAAAATGTATTTTTAAAAAATAAAAGAGAGATGCCGAGACCGGTTTGGCTCAATGGATAGAGCGTCGGCTTGGGGACTGAAGGGTCCCGGGTTTGATTCTGGTCAGGGGCATGTACCTTGGTTGTGGGCATATCCCCAGTGGGGGGTGTGCAGGAGGCGGCTGATCGATGACTCTCTCTATCGATGTTTCTAACTCTCTATCTCTCTCCCTTCCTCTCTGTACAAAATCAATAAAATATATTTAAAAAAATTTTAATAAAAGAGAGAGAGACAGCACCCAAGAATGAAAAGGGTGGGGAGATACTTAGCAGGTTTAGCTCAGTGGATAGAGTGTCTGCCTGAAGAATGAAGGGTCCCGGGTTCCATTCGGGTCAAGGGCATGTGCCTGGTTGCGGGCTTGATGTCCAGTAGGGGGCGTGCAGGAGGCAGCCAATCAGTGATTCTCTCTCATCATGGATGTTTCCACCTCTCTCTCTCTCTCTCTCTCTCTCTCTCTCTCTCTCTCTCCTACTCTCTGAAATCAATAAAAACAATTAAGAAAGAAAAAGAGAGAGACAGAGAGAGAGGGAGGGAGAGAGGGAGGGGGGAGAGAGAGAGAGAGAGAGAGAGAGAGAGAGAGAGAGAGAGAGAAAGAAAGAAAGAAAGAAAGAAAGAAAGAAAGAAAGAAAGAAAGAAAGAGAAAAGGGTGGGGAGAGATGGAGAGAAAATAAAAATTATCCCTCACCTCCTGCTTGGCTTAAGAACTTTCTATGGCTTTCCAGAGCCAGAGGGTTTATTTATTATTGAAATAACCCTTCGAGAGCTTACTACAGGCCATTAAGCCTCTGGAAAACCCTGTTAGCACCGACCCCACCCCCTTTTAGAGAAATGGAAGCTGGCACAGAGATGGTAAGTAACGTGCCCCGAGTCACATAGTGGATAAAAAGCAGAGCCAGGAATCAAAGTCCATTAGCGGCCGGTTATGTCTGCCTCCTCCCTGTTCCTCCACCAGCACCCAGCACCCAGCACCCAGCACCCAGCACGTGGCCAGAGGGTGTTGAATGGAGGGTGGTCTCAGGAATGCAATTCCAGCCTTCAGAGCAGACCCGGCGTCTGCACAGCCTCACCACCACTGTGCCCTGGTCCTTCTGCGCCTCCTGTGCGGTCCCCCGCAGCCTCCTCCCACCTCTCACCTCCCCCCTTCCACCTCCAGCCTCCCGCCTCCATGCAGAGGCAGTCATCTTGTTCGAATCGAAACCATCTCAGCCACCTCCATGCCATCCCATCTCACTCCGTTTCAAAGCCCAATCCTGCCGAAACCGGTTTGGCTCAGTGGACAGAGCGTCGGCCTGGGGACTGAAGGGTCCCAGGTTGGATTCCGGTCAAGGGCATGTAACTTGGTTGCGGGCACATCCCCAGTGGGGGGTGTGCAGGAGGCAGCTGACCGATGATTCTCTTTCATCGGTGTTTCTAACTCTCTATCCCTCTCCCTTCCTCTCTATAAAAATATTGTAAATAAATAAAAGCCAAAATCCCTCCAGTGAATGACAAGGCTCCCTCCACCACCTTCCCTCTCTGCCTTCACCTCCTGCTCTCCCCCTCGCCCGCCAGCCTGTCCTCCCTGCTGTGTGCAGCAGACACCGCGGGCCCGCCCCCACCCACCTCAGGGCCTTTGCACCTGCTGTTTCCTCTGCCCGAAAGGCTCGCCTCCTCAGTCTCCTCCTCCGTGGCTCACTCTCTCACCTCCCTCCCTTCTTTGCCACTCTCTCTGCTTCCTGCGACTAAAACCACAGACACTTCTCCTAGGACACTCCCTACTCTCTTTAATGCTCGCTCACTGCTTTCTAACGTGTTATCCTTTCTTTTCTTTCACATCTTCCTCAACGTGAAACCCCGTGGGGGAAGGAATGTTTTTCTCTCCTGTTCCCCGCTCTATCCCCGGGGACCAGGGCCATGCCTTACCCACCGAGGGGCTCGGCAAAACGTTTTATGAAAGGACTAGAGACCCGGTGCACGAAATTTGTGCACGGAGGAGGGAGGTGTCCCTCAGCCCAGCCTGCACCCTCTCCAATCTGGGACCCCTTGAGGAATGTCCGACTGCCCGTTTAGGCCCGTCTCACAATCCAGGACTGCTGGCTCGCAGCTGCTCACCTGCCTGCCTTCCTGGTTGCCCCTAACTGCTTCTGCCTGCCAGCCTGATCACCCCCTAACCACTCCTCTGCCAGCCTGATGGATGCCTAACTGCTCCCCTGCCAGCCTGTTTGCCCCTAATTGCCCTCCCCTGCAGGCCTGGGCCTCCCCCAACTGCCCTTCTCTGCAGGCCCGGTTGTCCCCAACTGCCCTCCCTTGCAGGCCTGGTCAATTTGCATATTACTCTTTTATTAGATAGGATAAGGGAGGGAGAAAGCATTCCTTCTTTGGCTTGGTGCCCCTCTCCTTTGCTTGGGAATCTTCTCTGAGAAGCTTTCTCTGATTCTCCCAGGCAGGGCCGGGTACTTCCGGGACCTCCCTGGCGCCCAGGGCCCGGGGCCCTCCATTATCAGACATATTCCTTTTGCGGGTGAATTTCTCTATCGGTAACTTTCTCCAACACTGAGAAAGAGGAGATGGCGGAACGAGGCTTGGCTTATGTGACACTTCCAGAAAGGGGTGTTCAGTGAGCGAGTAAAGGAACTGGGGAGAGCCAGGCCGCCGTGGTACACAGATAGAAAAACTCCAGGATCAATTCCGGTGGCGCCTCCTCAGGGAAGCCCTCCCTGACTGCCTCATCCTCCCCCACCCCCCCAAAAAAAACACACACAAAGAAACCTGGGTTAGTCTGTGCCTCTTTAGTGCCCTGATCTCCGATGTAGCACATCATCCTGGGACGTAAGGATAATAGCTGTGACTGTGTCTCTGCCTTGGGGAGTTACCTGAGAGTCAGGTATGTGTGTGGAAATGAAGACAGATCTTAGTGGGGGGGGGGGGGGGAAGAAGAGACTCAGATGCCAGGAATGAACCTGTCTCCATTCCAGATCCCAGCGCCACTCACCTCATAGAGCTCCAGGGGGTAGTTACAGGCCTGGGGGGAAGGAGGGAGAAAGCCAGAGTCAGAGCCCCAGGGAGGTAGGAGACTGCCCTGAAGCCGGAAGTGGGGACCACCACCCCCCTATCCCCCTACCCCAAACTCCCAAACCAGAGGGATGAATAGGAACTCGAATTCCCATCAGACCTTGAGGCAGGAATCCCTTAGGAAAGCCAAGGAAGGAGCCCCAGGGTCTTCTGGGAGTTGTAGTCCCAGGAGCAGTAGGTGTTTGGGAAAGGGGTGAGGGAGGGCAGGGGGCTGTCTTTCCGTGGGGGAGCCGGGTCCCGGTACCTCGAACTTCTGCAGGAGGCTGCAGTTGTCAGCATCGGCCACGGGCACGTTGTAATACTCGCCCTCCTCCTGATTCAGCAGCTTGTACCTGACACACAGAGGCAGACACAGAGATGGAGAGGGAGGGTGATATCAGTGATAGGTCCTCCCTTCCCCCAACTGGTGGGTGGAGTATGACGTCACCTGCACCTGCGGGCTGGACATTCTTTTTTTCTTTTCTTTTGTTTTAATATATTTTATTGATTTTTTTACAGAGAGGAAGAGAGAGGGATAGAGAGTTAAAAACATCGATGAAAGAGAGTCATCATCAGCTGCCTCCTGTACACTCCCTACTGGGGATGTGCCCCCAACCAAGGTACATGCCCTTGACCAGAATCGAACCCGGGACCTTTCAGTCCGCAGGCTGACACTCTATCCACTGAGCCAAACCAGTCTCGGCGACCTGGACATTCCTGAGCACCTCACCAGGCACCTTACATGGACTGTACATTGAACCACCATCAGCACCTGCCAATACTCTAAGCCCCCCATTCCTAAGTCCCTAAGTGCCTAATTTTGTACCTTATATGAAACCACCAATCAGCTGGCCGAGTGTCCTAAGCCCCGCCCCTTCCCACTCCTCCCCTCAAAAGGCTGCTCCCCTCTGCACGGTGGCTCTCTCCCCTTGTGGGGTAGCCCTGCAGGGCCCTCCTCCTCCCATAAAGCCCATAGTCCTGGCTTTCAATCTTCTGTCTCATCTTCCTTCCTTTCTCTCTTTCTTTCTTTCTTTCTTTTTAAAATATATTTTATTGATTTTTTACAGAGAGGAAGAGAGAGGGATAGAGAGTTAGAAACATCGATGAGAGAGAATCATTGATCAGCTGCCTCCTGCACACCCCCTACTGATGATGTGCCTGCAACCAAGGCACATGCCCTTGACCAGAATCGAACCCGGGACCTTTCAGTCCACAGGCTGACGCTCTAGCTCTATCCACTGAGCCACACCACTTTTGGCTGTCTCATCCTTTAAGAAGGAGAGAGGGGACTGAGAGAGAATGGCGTTGGCCTGTGGGAGGGGAGGGAGCCCCCACCCAGAGGGAGGGAGGGAGGGAGACACGCCCGCCGCCCGCCCCGGCCCTCACCAGCCCCCTCCCAGCCCCCCCTCCGGCCTCACCATCGCCCCCCGGCCTCCCTAGCCGCCCCGAGGCCTCACCAGCCGTCCACCGGCGCCTTCAGCAGCTCGGACACCCCGAAGGACATGGCGCCCATGAAGTCGTTGCGCGAGGTCCGGTCCCAGTCCCACACCTCCACGCTGAGCCTGCGCTCCACGTCGCCCGGCTTCAGGTTGCTGCGGGGAGGGGGCAGGGTGAGGGCCCGCTGCCCCCCCACCCCCTGCGGGGGAGGAGGCTAAGCTGGAGAGCTGAGGTCTGGGTGTGTCTTCCCACCGGGTTCCCTCCTCCCACACCAGGGCCCCACCCGGAGCGCTGGCTCTGAGTCCCTCAGGCTGGGCCCCTTCCCTACCTGCCTCCCCCAAGTCTTTCCCCACAGGTGTCTGTCCCCCTCTTTCTGCCTTTCCCTGCCACCCGGCCACCCATCACACCGCCCCTCTGCCCCCAAACTCCTCTCTTCTGTCTGTCTCATTCTAGGGTTCTCTCTCTCTCTCTCTCTCTCTCTCTCTCTCTCTCTCTCTCTCTCTCATTGATTTTAGGGAGAGAGGAAGACAAAGACAGAAATATCAATTGGTTGTTCTGATCATTTATGCATTCATTGGTTGCTACTTTTATTATTTTTAGCCATATATATATATTTTTTTTATTGATATTTTATTTTATTTTTACAGAGAGGAAGGGAGAGGGATAGAGAATCAGAAACATTCATGAGAGAGAAACATCGATCAGATGCCTCCTGCACACCCCCCACTGGGCATGTGCCTGCAACCAAGGTACACGCCCTTGACCGGAATGGAACCTGGGACCTTTCAGTCCGCAGGCCGACGCTCTATCCACTGAGCCACACCGGTCAGGGCCATTGGTTGTTTCTTGTTTGTGTCCTGACCAGGGATCAAACCCACAGCCTTGTCGAATCAGGACGTAGCTTCAACTAACAGAGCTATCCGGCCGTGGCTCTCTCTGTCTCTCCTCCTCCGCTCTCCCTCATCTCTGTCTCTCTCTCTCTCTCTCTCACATGGGGCTTTGATGATGATTGAATGCACAGATGTCTGCCTCTCAGCTTCTGTGTCCCCATTCCTCTCCCCAGCCACTAGTTTCCCTCCTCTGCTCTTTTCTGGGAGTTCCCGCCACCCTAGCCCCTCCCACCAGCTGCTCCCTGGCGGGCTTGTGAGCCACCGGGACCCCCGGATCGTCCTCTGTCCGCCCTCGCGGCCTCCCCTGCGCCCAAGGCTCACAACACGAAGGTCTCGTTCCACACGGGGTTCAGCGTGGCCTTCACCGTCCGGGTCTTCTGCTTGGTCAGGTTCCGCGGGTCTGGAATGAGCTTCAGCTTCACGTAGGGGTCCGACAGCCCGTTGGGGTCCATGGGGATGAGGTTCCGGGCCTCACCGACTGCGCGGGGAGGGGAAGGAGGGGAGAGGGGGTTAGAGTCCCAGGAAGAGGCCCTAGCCCACCCCCCGTCAGCATGGGGACTTCCAAACCCTCAGCCGCCCTTCTCTCTCTCCCTCTCTCTCTCTCTCTCTCTCTCTCTCTCTCTCTCTCTCTCTCTCTCTCTCTCTCTCTCCCCTCAATATATTTTATTGATTTTTACAGAGAGAAAGGGAAAGGGATAGAGAGTTAGAAACATCAACGAGAGCCAAAACCGGTTTGGCTCAGTGGATAGTGTTGGGCTGCGGACTGAAAGGTCCCAGGTTCGATTCTGGTCAAGGGCATGTATCTTAGTTGCGGGCACATCCCCGGTAGGGGGTGAGTGGGAGGCAGCTGATGGATTTTTCTGACTCTCTATCCCTCTCTCTTCCTCTCTGTAAAAAGTCGATAAAATATATTTTTAAAAGAAAAAAATAAAACTTCAATGAGAGAGAATCACTGATCAGCTGCCTCCACTGGGGATGTGCCCACAACCAAGGTACATGCCCTTGACCGGAACCAAACCCTGGACCCTCCAGTCCGCAGGCTGATGCTCCATCCACTGAGCCAAACTGGCCACGGCTCTCTCTCTCTTTTAGCCGCCCTTCTCTTGGCCAGGGCGTCTTTGCTGTCTAGCTCCCAGTACCCAGAAGACAGGGCATAGAGCCCTTCCTTTGCCCCGAAATCAGACCTTCCTTCGTTAGGACCCAGGAGCCAGGACCTGGCCACTCTCTCACCTCCTCCCTCTCAAGGACCTTGGCTTCTTGTGTGGCCATTAAAAGGGGCTGAAAGCCCTAAGCGGTGTTGCTCAGTGGATAGAGTGGACTCAAGGGTCCTCCCAGGTTCGATTCCGGTCAAGGGCATGTACCTTGGTTGCGGGCACATCCCCAGTGGGGTGTGTGCAGGAGGCAGCTGGTCCACGTTTCTAACTCTCTATCCCTCGCCCCTCCTCTCTGTAAAAAATCAATAAAATATATTTAAAAATAAAAAGGGGTGGAAGCCGGTTTGGCTCAGTGGATAGAGCGTCGGTCTACGGACTGAAGTGTCCCAGATTCGATCTGGTTAAGGGCATGTACCTTGGTTGCGGGCACATCCCTGGTAGGGGGTGTGCAGGAGGCAGTGGATCGATGTTTCTCTCTCATGGATGCTTCTAACTCTCTATCCCTCTCTCTTCCTCTCTGTAAAAAATCAATAAAATATATATATATATTTGAAAATAAAATAAAAATAAAAGGGGGGAGGGCCACTGAAAGTTGCCAGAGGCGAGGCTGGAGATGGGGCGGCCAGCTCGAAGGGGCGTGGCCTCGTGGTGCTAGCCTCTGAAGCCTGGGCCCAGATTGGGGCGTGGCCTCGAATGTGGGCGTGGCCTCGAAAGAGGGGCGTGGCCTTTCCCGGGCTTTGTATGTGGGCCTGGTCTTCCTAGAGGGGCGTGGTTTTCTGGGGCCTGCATGTGGGCGGGGCATCTCAGGGGCGGTGCCTTATCGGGTCTGTGTGTGGGCGTGGTCTCTGAGATGGGCGTGGTCTTTCCGGATCTGGGTGTGGGCGGGGCCTGCGAGGGGCGGGGCCTCACCCGTGATGTGGATCTCGTCGGCCGTGGGAGCGCGGATCTCCAGCTGCAGGCGGCCGCGGCGCTCCGTGTGGTCCACGCCGCACAGCGAGGGCACGCTGCGCACACAGCGCCGGTGCACGTTCATCTCGCAGCCTGCGGGTGCAGGGGGGGACAAAGCCAGGGGGCAGCGCTTCAGGCCCAGCCCCGGGGACCCCGGCCTCCACTCCCCGGACAGGTCCCCAGAGCCGGAGGCCGCGCAGACTCACTCACAGGAGCACTTCATGCCCTGGTGCACCAGCCCGTACAGCAGGGAGCCGCAGTGGTCGCAGAAGGTGGGGCTGCTGTAGCTGTGCAGGCGGAACTTGTGCTTGTTCCGGGGGTCCTGGGGGAACAGGGGGGCCGGTCAGGAGGTCCGAACCCTCCAGGAGCAGCCCCTGGGGCTCTTCCTCCTGCCTGGCTCTCTCCCGCTCGCTGGGGCCCTGCCTCACTCCCCTTCATTCCTCAGCACTTATTTATTTTAATATATATATATATTATTGCATTTTTTACAGAGGGGGAGGGAGAGGGAGAGGGGAGAGCTAGAAACATTGATGAGAGAGAAACATCCATCAGCTGCCTCCTGCACACCCTCTACTGAGGATGTGCCCGCAGCCAAGGTACATGCCCTTGACCAGAATCGAACCCGGGACCCTTCAGTCCGCAGGCCGGCACTCTTTCCACGGAGCCAAATGCTCAGCATTTATTTGTTTATTTTTAAAAATAAACGTTTACTTATTTCAGAGAGGAAGAGAGAAAGACATCAATGATGAGAGAGGACCACCCACCGACTGGCTGCCTCCCGCAAGCCCTACACTGGGGATCCAGCCCGCAACCTGGGCATACGCCCTGGACCGGAATCGAACCCAGGACCCTTCAGTCAGGAGGCCGACGCTCTATCCACAGAGCCAAACCTTCTAGGCCTGAAAGAGGTGAGGCTTCCAAAGTCCCCTATCCCCCCTACCCCTACACCTCACACAGGCTGTGTTTTGAGGGCTTGTGGTCCACTATGAGCTCCTGATCGTTCACTGTCAGTCTCTGTCATTGCCTGCTGACCATCTGCCTTCCCTGGGCCCTTGGTGGGATGGCGAATCTGACCTACCAGTTGCAAGGCCCCAAGCGTCCTACATCCATGATTAAGTATAAACCTCACAGCAGAGCCTGGAGTGTTAAATGTACTCGGTACTGCTACTTGTATGCTGTGGTGGTTGTCAGTGATTTCATTTTTAAACATTTATTTTATTATTCTTTTTTTTTAATCCTCACCCGAGGATATTTTTCCATTGATTTTTTAAAAAATATATATTTTTTTTTTATTGACTTCGGAGAGGAAGGGAGAGATAGAAAGATCAATGCTGAGAGAGAATCACTGATCAGCCACCTCCTGGACGGCCCCTACCGGGGATCAAGCCTGCAACCCGGGCACGTGCCCTTGTCCGGAATCGAACCCGGAGCCTTTCACTCCTCAGGCTGACGCTCTACCCAGCGAGCCAAACCAGCTAGGGCTTTCCATTGATTTTTAGAGAGAGTAGAAGAGAGAGGGAAAGACAGAGAGAAACACATCGATCGATCGATCGGTTGCCTCCTGCAGGCACTGGGACCAGGGCCCGGCCGGGGAGGAGCCTGCAACCGAGGCTTACAAGCCCTTGACCGGAATCAAACCCGGAACCTTCGGGTCCGCAGGGCGACGCTCTATCCACTGAGCCACCCCGGCCAGGGCGTCATCAGCGACTTTACTGCAGCCTCCACAGAAGAGCTGGGCCGTTAACTTCCAAGCTGTGTGATTTGGGGCAGGTCCGTGTCCAATGGTGACCCTGCTCTGCCCAGTGGAGATAAACAATCTACATCCTGAAGGGTTGCTCGCTGTCTGGAGTCCAATTAAGCGAGAATGTAGGGCACCAGCGAAGCGCTCTCCCTCCGCCCGCAAGGTCGCAGCGTCAGACCGTCTGATGTTCGCCTTTTGCAAAGTGTGCACACGGCAGGAGCTACCGGAGGGTGGCAATTCAGGACGCGCCCGGACTTCTTTGCCTTTGGCAGGGGATCCTCTGTCAGAGGAGACTTGGCAGGGGGGCAGGGGGGCAGGGGGGCAGAGGGGAGGGGGGAGGGGGCCTCCGTCCCTTGGAGGGGGCTTTGTCTTCTGAAGACATTCCGCTGAGCCCGAATCAAAGGGCTGCTGCCTGCCGAAGGGGATGCTGGGAGCGAAGGCCCGCAGCGGGGTGGCCGCACACGCAGGCCAGGGGCGGAAGCGGTGACTGTTCTCAGGGGGAAGGCGGATCATGCACAGGGTCAGGGCCGGGCTCCAGGGAGAGGAGTCAGGGCTGTCCTGACTCTGCCCACCGCCCAGCTGGGTGGGCCCCAGGCCCTTCTGAGACCCAGGCTTCCTTCCTATAAAGTGGGTGGTTGGGGCGGGGGGGAGGGGAATTGGGAGGGGGGCTTGGCTGTGTGGCTCAGTGGATAGAGCCACACAGCCTTTTGGACTTAAGGGTCCCGGGTTCCATTCCGGTCAAGGGCACTTGCTGGAGTTGCAGGAAGGGGAGGGGGGGCGGGGGGCGTGCAGGAGGCAGCCATCCGTGGTTCTCTCTCATCATTGATGTTTCTGTCTCTCCCTTTTTCTCTGAAGTCAATGAAGATATATTGTATTTAAATAAACAAACAAATAAATAAAATGGGGGGTCAGGGAAGTGAGGCCCTCCCCCCCTGCAAGGGGTTTTGTGAAGACGACACTGAGTGGCCAGATGATGATGATCCCTGAATGCATAATAAGCTGGCCACTCAGTGCATATGTATATTAGAGGCCCGGTGCATGAATTCCTGCATTGGTGGGGTCTGGCCAGCCTGGCCAGGGGGAGGGGACATGGATGGTTGGCCGGCCTGCCTGCTGGTCGAACTCCTGGTCGAGGGGACAATTTGCCTATTAGCCTTTTATTATATAGGATAGACACTGAGTGGCCAGATCATTATGTGTTCAGAGATCATCATCATCCGGCCACTCGGTGTAAATGAAGTCATGCTTTTAAGGCCCTTAGCACTTAAGCCTTTGTTACTTATGAGACGGAATACATTAAGATGCCCTGCCGGCCGAAACCAGTTTGGCTCAGTGGATAGAGCGTCGGCCTGCAGACTCAAGGGTCCCGGGTTCGATTCCAGTCGAGGGCATGTACCTTGGTTGCGGGCACCTCCCCGGAGGGGGGTGTGCAGGAGGCAGCTGATCGATGATTCTCTCTCATCGATGTTTCTAGCTCTCTATCCCTCTCTCTTCCTTCCTCTTTGTAAGAAGTGGCTCAGTGATTGCAAGTTGACTGAGGAACCAGGAGGTCAAGGTTTTATTCCCAATCAGGGCACACTGCGTGGGTTGCAGGCTCGGTCCCAGTGGGGGGGTGTGCAGGAGGCAGCCAATCAATGATTCTCTCTCATCACTGATGTTTCTCTCTCTCCCCCCTCCCTCTCCCTTCCTCTCTGAAATCAGTAAATGTATATATGTGCATTAACAAGAGTCCTGAGCAGTGTGGCTCAGTTGGCTGGGCGTTATTCCGGAGCAGGGAAAAGTAGTAGCTCGATTCCAGGTCAGGGCGCATGCTGGGGTTGAGAGGTGGGCTGGATCCCCAGTAGTGGGCGTGCAGGAGGCAACGGAGGGATGTTTCCCCTTGTATCAGTGTGTGTCTTCCTCCCTCTCCTCCCCCCCCCTCTCTAGAAATCAATCACAAATCTTCCTTCTTGAAAGCAGGAGGGAGAAAAACGACGCCAGATGGAGGCAGAGGGAAGACGGACTACCTCCTCACCATCACCCTCCGCTCCGGCAGCCGCAGTAACTTCCACAGCGACAGTCACTCACATTTCCTCTCCCGCCACGGGCCCGGCCGGCCCACGGCTTTGACTCATTTGCTTCGCGAAGCGATCCTACCGGGTGGGCATGAGGCTCTAGCTCCCTGGTGCACACACATGGGGATCTGTGCATCTCGGTGTGTGCACATGGGGAAGTGTCTATGCACACGGGGACCTGTACATGCAGGTGTGTGCACATGGGAGCCTGTGTGTATACGTGTGTGTGTGCACGTGGGGACCTTATGTATAAGTATGTGTGCATACATGTACCTGTGTGTATAAGTGTGTGCACTTATGTGTCTGTATGTATAAGTGTGTGTGCACGCGTGTACCTTATGCATAAGTGTGTGCATATGGGGATGTGTATGTATAAGTGTGTGCATATGGGGCCCTGTATGTATAAGTGTGTGCACATGGGGACCTGTATGTATAAGTGTGTGTGCATGGGGACCTGTATGTATAAGTGTGTGTGCATGTGGGGATCTGTATGTATAAGTGTGTGTTCACCTGGGGACCGGTATATATAAGTGTGTGCACATGGAGTCCTCTGTGTGTATAAGTGTGTATGCACATGGAGTCCTGTGTGTATAAGTGTGTGTGCACGTGGGGAACTGTATATGCAGGTGTGTATGCACATGAGGGGTCTGTATATGTAGTTGTGCATGCACGTGAGGGATCTGTGTATGCACGTGTGTGCACACATGGGGGATCTGTGTACACACGTGTGTGCGCGCACGGGGGTCTATGTACATATGTGTGTGCACACATGGGGGTCTGTGTATGCACATGTGTGTGCATGTGGGGTCTGTATATGCAGGTGTGCGTGCACATGAAGAACTGTATATATAGGTGTGTGTGCACATGAGGCCTGTGTGTATCAGCATGTGTGCATGTGGGGATCTGTGGACACAGGTGTCTGTGCACATGGGGACCTGTGTGTGCACGTGTGTGTGCCTGTGCCCTGCAGGAGCTCTCTGAGCCTCGGCCGTGTTCCATCCCCGCCATGTTCCCTTCTCGGCGCTCTGCGTACCCGCACCGTCTCTCTGAGCGTCTCCATCTCGGTCTGCCTCTCCACGTCCCTCTGCCTCCTTCCTGTCTCTCTCTCTCTCTCTCTCTCCCCCCCCACAGTCTCTATCTTTCCCTGCATCTCTGAGCTTCTCTCTTCTTATCTCAGCATCCCAGGGCCTGCACCACATTTCTCTCCCTCTGCCCTCAGCTCTGCTGTTAAATCTCCTGAGCACCAGCTCCCTGTCCCCCCCCCCCCCCCCCCCCCCAGCGCCATCCTTCACCTCCTCACCCTGCCTGCCTGTCTCCCACCTGTGTCCCCAACCCGGCTCGGGCCCCTCTGCTCCCCCCTTTCCAGGCCAAGGGCAGGGAATCTGGGCCAGCCTGGCTCCCCTACCTCTCCGGCCCCCTCCCCGCCCGGCCTTAAAAATAGCAGGAGAAAGTGGGACGGTCGCCTGGGGGGCGAGGGCGGCGGCGGAGGCGGGCCAGTGTGCGGCACTCACGTCCGTCTGGGGGCCCTTCCCGGCGCCTGGGCACTCGAAGGTCACGAACTCGTGGCATCGGCGGTGCACCACGAAGCTGCAGACTGCAGGCGAGAACCAGAGACACGGGGACGGGGGGCCCCGGGGGCGGGGAGTCAGGAGGAGAGGGACCCGGACGGGAGAGCCCTCCAGTGAGGCACCAGCCCTGCCCGGAGAGAGCTCCACGGAGCGGCTGCCCGGGCGGAGAGGAGGCGAGAGACGGGAGATGGAAATTCCAGGCAGAAACCGAGAATCGGAGCATCCGAGAGAGACATGCAGAGCACAGAGGGGCCGGCGGACACACACAGAGACAGAGAGAAGGAGAGGCAGAGACAGAGACAGAGAGAAGGAGAGGCAGAGACAGAGACAGAGAGAAGGAGAGGCAGAGACAGAGACAGAGAAGGAGAGGCAGAGACAGAGAGGGAGAGAGGGAGAGACAGAGAGGGAGAGGCAGAGACAGAGACAGAGAGGGAGAGAGGGAGAGACAGAGAGAGGGAGAGACAGAGACAGAGACAGAGAAGGAGAGGCAGAGACAGAGACAGAGAGAAGGAGAGGCAGAGACAGAGACAGAGAGAAGGAGAGGCAGAGACAGAGACAGAGAAGGAGAGGCAGAGACAGAGAGGGAGAGAGGGAGAGGCAGAGACAGAGAGAGTCAGAGACAGAGAGGGAGAGGCAGAGACAGAGGGAGAGACAGAGACAGAGAGAGGGACAGGGACAGAAAAAGAGAGAGGGACAGAGACAGAGAGGGAGAGACAGAGACAGACAGAGACAGAGAGAGGGAGAGACAATGACAAAGACAGAGAGAGGGACAGAGACAGAGACAGAGAGAGGGACAGAGACAGAGAGAGGCAGAGATAGAGAGAGGGAGAGGCAGAGACAGAGAGTCAGAGAGAGACAGAGACAGGGACAGGGAGAGGGACAGAGACAGAGACAGAGAGAGGGAGAGGCAGAGACAGAGAGGAAGAGACAGGGAGAGGCAGAGACAGAGAGGAAGAGACAGAGACAGAGACAACAGAGACAGAGAGAGGAAGAGGCAGAGACAGAGAGGAAGAGACAGGGAGAGGCAGAGACAGAGACAGAAATGACAGAGACAGAGAGAGGAAGAGGCAGAGACAGAGAGGCAGAGACAGGGAGAGGCAGAGACAGAGACAGAGAGAGAGAGAGGGAGAGGCAGAGGCAGAGAGGAAGAGACAGGGAGAGGGAGAGAGAGACAGAGACACGGAGAGAACAGGATCCCAGAGGGAGATGAGAAGCAGAGAAGGGAGAGAAAGGAGAGGAAACCCACAGGCGTGTCCGGACCGAGCAGAGAGCAGCAACTCGGGCAGAAGTGAGTCTGGGGGCGCCGCCGCGGCCACCCCCTCCCTGACTCACTGTGTTCCCAGCCTGGCAGCTGGTGCTTTCAGGACTGGCACCCCTCCCTCCCCGCCCCCCTCCCTGCCCTCCCCGCCCCCCTCATCTCCCTCTCTGCCCCCCTCCAACTGCGGCCCACCGGCCCCACCCGCCCAGGCTGACCCCACCCGGCCTGCCCCTGCGGGGGACCGCCGTGCCTGTTGTCATGGTGACGGCAGCCTGGTTTTGGGGGGCGGGGGGTGTTGGTGGTAGGGTTCTGACTTTGCATCTTCAGCCCCCCTCCCCTTCCCAATCTGCCTGTTCCCATGGCAACAGATTCTCCAAATATCTGTCCCCACCTGGAGCCGGCCAAGGGAGGGGCCCCCAGCACCACCTCCGCGGCCCCCCCTTACCCCCCTGCCTCCCCGCCACAGGCTGTGCCTCTGCCACACCCCCCGCCCCGGCTCCCCCGCGCCTCTCTGGGGACCAGAGAACACGTGTGTCAGGCGGCCTGGGCTGCCAGGGGGCCCCCCGCCTGCCCCCCAACCTGAGGGTCCCCAGAGCCCGGGTCCCAGCTCCTCTTACCTTGACATTGCAGGCCCTGCTTCCCGATGCCCCTGCGAGGGACAAGGACCTGAGGTCAGTGCAGACAAGGGGGACCCTGGGCCCCCCACATCCGCGAGCCACAGGCGGCCTCTGACCCTCCTCCCCCGGAGCCAGGAATCTAAGCCCCAGCCCCCTCCTCTTTCTAGAACACAGACCTGCTTCTGGCCCCCAGCCTCCTCCCTCAGACCCCCCAGCCCCTCCTCCCTCGGACCCAGGAGCCCAGGCCCCCAGCCTCCTCCCTCAGATCCCCCAGCCCCTCCTCCCTCAGACCCAGGAGCCCAGGCCCCCAGCCTCCTCCCTCAGACCCCCCAGCCCCTCCTCCCTCGGACCCAGGAGCCCAAGCCCCCAGCCCTCCTCCCTCAGGAGCCCCAGCTCCTCCTCCTTCTGGACCCCACCCCCACCCCAGCCTAGGACCGGGAGCCAGGATGCAGCCCCCTCTTTCCCCGCTCCTCGGGGTCCTCTGCGTCAGGGGGTCTCGGCCCCGGGCCGGGCCCCCGCCCCTCACCAGATGAAGTCGGTGCAGTGGCTGCAGAAGGTCGGCTGCTTGAAGAAGCGGGCGGTGAACTTGTGGCTCTTGACCTCGTGCACCACCTTCTGCCTCAGGGCCCCCTTCCTGCAGAACAGCGGCCGGGGGCCCCCCTCGGCGTCGCCCCCGCCGGGGCCCAGGCCCGCCATGGCCCCGAGCGCCGCGGGGACCGGGGACAGGTGTGGGGGCCGGAGCCGGCGCCCCGGGGTGCGGGGGGAAGCCGGGGAGCCGCGGGGAGGTCCCGGGAGCGGGGAGCGGGGAGAGGCACCGCGGGGCGCGGGGCGCGGGGCGGGCGGCGGGGACCCCGGGGCGCAGGGCGCGGGGCAGGGGCGCGCGGCCGGCGGCGGCGCTGGGAGCTCGGGCGCCCGCACCTGCTGAAATGTGGGAGCCCCGGGCGGGGGGCGGGGGGGAGGCGTTGCCATGACGACCGAGGGGCGGGGTTTCGCCTAAAGCCGTCCCCCCTCCCTCCCTCCCTCCACATCGGACCCGCGTCCACACACCCTCCCCCCGGCTCCTCCGCGAACACACGTGCGCGCACCCCGCCCGCCGGGCTGGAGGGAGGGGCGGCCCCATCTGTCCCCTCCGGGCCCGGGACCCCGGCGCCCCCCGATCGCTGTGTCCGGGACCCCGGCGCCCCCCCCATCGCTGTGTCCCGGCCCCCGGGACCCCGGCGCCCCCCGATCGCTGTGTCCCGGCCCCTGGGACCCCGGCGCCCCCGATCGCTGTGTCCCGGCCCCTGGGACCCCGGCGCCCCCGATCGCTGTGTCCCGGCCCCTGGGACCCCGGCGCCCCCCGATCGCTGTCTGTGTCCCCCAGGCCGTGACGCTCCGGTTGGTGCCCAAACTTTGCGCTCCGGGCCGGGACCGGCAAGCGGCGCGCAGGGGAGCCCGGGGTCTCCACGCCGCCCGGAGTCTGGACTTTTCTTTTGGGGTTTGAGGGGGCCTCTTTTTTTTTTAATATATATATTTTATTGATTTTCCACAGAGAGGAAGGGAGAGGAATAGAGAGCTAGAAACGCGATGAGAGAGAAACATCGACCAGCTGCCTCCTGCACACCCCGCACCGGGGATGTGCCCGCAACCAAGGTACACGCCCCTGACCGGAATCGAACCTGAGACCCTTCAGTCCGCTGGCGGATGCTCTATCGGGTTAAATCCTGTCTTTGCAAAAGGCTCTGTCTCTGTCTCTGAGTATCTCTGTCTCTCAGTGACTGGGTGTGTCTCTGTCAATCACTCCCGCTGTGTATTTCTCTAGGAGAGTTCATTTCTCTCTCAACCCTTGCCATTTCTTACCCCCCCCCCCCCTTGTTTTTAAAGATGTTTCAGAGTGCCTACCCATGGTCGGCAAACTGCGGCTCGAGAGCCACATGCGGCTCTTTGGCCCCTTGAGTGTGGCTCTTCTACAAAATACCACAGCCTGGGCCAGTCTATGTTCAAGAAGTGGCGTTAGAAGAAGTTTAAGTTTGCTGAAACCCGTTTGGCTCAGTGGATGGAGCGTCGGCCTGCGGACTGAAAGGTCCCAGGTTCAATTCCAGTCAAGGGCATGTACATTGGTTGATTGATGTTTCTCTCTCATAGATTTTTCTAGCTCTCTATCCCTCTCTCTTCCTCTCTGTAAAAAATCAATAAAATATATTTTTTAAAAGAAGTTAAAGTTTAAAAAATGTGGCTCTCCAAAGAAATTTCAATCGTCGTACCGTTGATATTTGGCTCTGTCGACTAATAAGTTTGCCGACCACTGACCTAACCGGTTTGGCTCAGTGGATAGAGCACCGGCCTGCAGACTCAAGGGTACCAGGTTCGATTCTGGTCAAGGGCATGTACCTTGATTGCGCGCACATCCCCAGTAGGGGGCGTGCAGGAGGCAGCTGATCGATGTTTCTCTCTCATTGATCTTTCTAACTCTATCCCTCTCCCTCCCTCTCTGTAAAAAATCAATAAAAAAATATTTTTAAAAGAAGATATTTCAGAGAAATGAGAGAGAGAAACATCAATGATGAGAGAGACACATTGACTGGCTGCCTCCTGCACGCCCCACACTGAGGATCACAATCCGGGCATGTGCCCTGCCTGGGAATCGAACCCAGGACCTCTTGGTCCACAGGACAACGGCCGTGTCCCCGCCTTTGTAAGTGCATCTTGTCTCTGCCCCTCGGTTGGAGTGCCTGCCTCTTCCCCTCTGGGTGCATTGCCTCTGCTAACCCAATCCCTCCTGTTCCTGGGGGGCCGGAAGGGGTGGTTTCTCTCTCTCCCTCCCCCCCCCTCCTACCTGTGTCTCTGACCCTATGAATCCCTCTTTGCACCTTGGGGTGGCGTCTCTCCCTCCCTCCAGGTCTTGCTGTGATTCAGTGCCCGACTCTGGGGTTCTCTGCGCAGCTGTTCAGGCTTTTTGTTTGTTTGTGTGTGTTTTTTTTTTTTGGGGGGGGGGGGGAAGGTCCGAACGTGAACGTGAGCCCTGAAGGCTTCCTCCTGCCGCCGCCACCCGCCCGCCCCGTCCCCTCCACCGGCGTCCGGCTCGGGTCTTGCTCCTTCCCTCCCGCCAGCGCGCGCTGGGAGCCCTGCTGTTGCCAAGGGCAACTACGGCCCGCCCTCGGTTTGCGGAGCGCAATGCATCCTGGGACTCGTAGTCCAAGCCTGCGGGCCGCCTGTTTTCACCGCATGGCTGAGAACTTCCTCTCCCGGCATGCTCCGCGAGGCGGAGCGGGGCGCCGGGGCGGCGCCTGGGGGGGGGGGGGCGCCCTCCGCGCTTGGTTTAGGACTTTTGGGGGGTCGTAGTCCGCCCTCCCGAGGCCGAAGGGGAGGGGAGACAATCCGAGTCTGTTCCCAACTCCTCCCCCCATGGGGGGGTGCTCTGGCCGTCCAGCCAGCCATCCCCAGGCCCGCCGGGCCCCAGAGCAGATGGGGTGGGGCTGGGGCTGGGGGTGGCCCCGAAAACTGCCCTCGGAATCCCACAGCGCTCGGTCCCAGGGCTCCCGGGGCCCTTCCCGGTCATCTGCGTCTCAGCCCCCGGGTTTTAGAGCGGGTCTCCCGCGCCTTCCAGGAGGGGTTCGAGCATGGGATGCGGGTGGGGAGGAGACGCCCTTTGGGGGGTGGGGGTTGGTACAGGCCAGTTCTGGGGTGCACAGGGCAGAGACCAAAGAGAGGCTGCCCCTCGCTCTAGCCGGTGTGGCTCAGTGAGTAGAGCGTGGGCCTGCGGACTAAAGGGTCCCAGCCAAGGGCACATGCTCTGGTTGTGGGCTCGACCCGCCACTAGAGGGCGTGCGCCATCCATGATTCTCTCTCATCATTGACCTTTCTATCTCTCCCTTTCTGAAATCAATAAAAATGTATTTTTTAAAAAAGAGAGAGCGCCGAAACCGGTTTGGCTCAGTGGATAGAGCGTCGGCCTGCAGATTGGAAGGTCCGAGGTTCAATTCCGGTCAAGGGCATGTACCTTGGTTGTGGGCACATCCCGTTAGGAAGTGTGCAGGAGGCAGCTGGTTGATGTCTGTCATCGATGTTTCTAGCTCTCTATCCCTCTCCCTTCCTCTCTGTAAGAAAATCAATAAAATATATTTTTTTTAAAAAGCGAATCTTGTTCGTCTCTATCCTAACCAGCTCTCCTGGTTTGAGAGCAATCTGCAAGACCCAGACTCAACTCGTACTTCTCTGAGGCCAGCCCCGCCCCCTTCTTCCCATCAGGCCCAGGAACCCGGGCCTCGCCCTGCCTCCCCAAGTCCCCCCCCAATAATAAAGCACGCACAAGTCTTCCTTGGACCTTTATATGGAGGTAAAAAATAAAATAAAGAACGTCGTGGATGTGGAGGTGGCTGGGGACGGGAGGGACGAAGCCTCCCTCTCTGATGGACAGCAGGGGCCGATGGGAACCAGAAGCTCCAGGGAATTAAAAAAAAAATAAAATATGTATCTATACATTTATATATATATATATATCATGTGAGGCGTGTTGAGTCCCAGAGAGGCAGGAAGCGGCAGCAGGAAGCAGCTACGCACACAGAAACACGCGTGTCTCATGCACTCAGGGGGGCAGCGATCCCCACCTGTCCAGCCCACCCACAAATTTAAAAAAAAAAGGAACTCTTCCCCTTTAAGAAGAGGACCACCCAGCAGTCATTTCTGCCCTTGTGACAGGAAGAAGAGAAAAAATCCCAGGCTCCCTTGCTCTCCTCCCAGCTAAGGCGGCACATGCTCTGTGTCACACTGAGGCTGGGGCCCCAGGTTCCCGTCCCCCTGGAAATACTGTAGACAGCGTCGTACCCAGAGGGTAGTCAGGATGGAAGACAGACAGCCACCGTCCTTGGGTCCCTTTAAGACAGGCCGTGGGGCGGGGGTTTTGGTAAGCCTGGCAAGAATCCTGGTGAGACTGGGCGCCAGGTGGGGCCCCTAAGGACCAGGGTCTGTGATGTAAGCCTCCTGCCGGTCCTATTTAATAAAGAGCTAATGTGCTAATTAGACGGGTCTGCAGGATGACCTCTGGATGACCTTCCGGAACGACCAGCGGGCGGGGCCGTGGGACCACGAGGCAGTTGGGCCTGCGAGGGCTGAGCCCCTTGCACGAATTTCATGCACCGGGCCTCTAGCTGGAAATAACTGGCCTCCAGGGATTTTTTTATTTTTACTTAAAGGGGCAGCTTTACTATATACCCCCTTCCACTGCGAGAGAAGGGTCCCAGTCCCTAGCTACCCTCCCACCCCCCAAAACACACACACACACACACACACACACACACCTACTACGAAGGCACAGCCAGCGTGGGCACATGCTTTGGCAATGAGGCCCCTAAGGGGGCCCGGGGTCTGACCAGCTGCTATGGGGGGGTGTGGGGGCGTGGAGCTCAGCACCTTTGGAGTTGGGGTGGCAGTGGAGGCGGGGGGTGGGGGTGTGTGACCAAAAAGTCCCAGGGCTCCCTAAGGAAAGTAGAAGAAGTGATGTGGGAGGAAGAAGTGGTACCGAAAACAAGGCAGGCGAGAAAGCACATGGGAACAGACCAGGGAGGAAAAGGAGAGAGCGAGTGAGGAGGGGGGGGGGGGGGGGGGGGGCGGGGACAGGCAACCCGGGGTGTGGGCAGCCGAAGAAAGACGCAGGGCCGAAACCGGTGTGGCTCAGTGGATGGAGCCTCGGCCTGCGGACTGAACGGTCCCGGGTTCGATTCCGGTCAGGGGCATGTGCCTTGGTTGCGGGCGCATGCCCAGTAGGGGGCGTGCAGGAGGCAGCTGATGGATGTTTCCAGCTTCCTATCCCTCTCTCTTCCCCTCTGTGAAAACTCAATAAAACCTATTTTTTTTTTTTTTTAAAGAAAAAGACGCAGGAAGGGAAGGGGACAGAGGGCATGGGACAGGGGTGGGGGGAGAGCAGGTGACAGGGATGAGGAGGAGAGGAGATGCAGGGGGAGGACTTGGGAGGAGATCAGAGACACCCTGGTGAGAGAGAGAGGGAGAGAGAGAGGGAGAGAGAGAAAGAGAGAGAGAGAGAGAGAGGAGAGGAGAGAGAGAGAGAGAGAGAAAGAGAGAGAGAGAGGGAGTCGGGCGGGTCCCGGATGGCACGCCTCAGACCCGGACGAAGACCAGGTGGGCCGAGTGCACCAGGTCGGCCACGTAGGCCAGCAGGTTGATGGCGGTGAGGATGGCCACCGCCAGGCGGCGGTCCCAGGGGCACACGTACTGGACGTGGCTGCCCCGGCAGCTGGGGTCCCTGGCGCGCCGGGGCTGGCCGCCGTGCTTCTCGTCGAACTGGTAGAGCGGCCACAGGACCATGGCGGAGGCGTAGCACAGCACGGACAGGAGCGCCAGGCCGGACAGGAAGGTGGGGAAGGGCACCGGCAGGGCGTTGGTGCAGTCGAACAGGTTGAGCAGGATGGCCACGGCCGCCAGGATGAAGCAGATGGCGTAGACGGCCACGCACCACTCCAGCGCCGGCCGGTCCTTGTACATGTAGGGGTCGCTGATGAAGGCGAAGATGATGCAGGCCACGAAGGTCTCCACCACCTTGAGCAGGCCCGGCACGGTGGCCATGTAGCCGGTGACCTCGCCGGGCCGGGCCCGGGTCCAGGCCACCTCGGTGGCGTAGGCCAGGCAGGCCAGGCAGGAGAAGGCGGTGGCGGCGATGGCGTGGTCGCGCGAGCGGCCCTGGCCCATGAACTGGACGTAGGTGGCCGGGTAGAGGACGGAGGCCGTCAGGCAGAAGAGGGCGGCGTAGCAGGCGAAGGTGATGGGGAAGTTGCGCCAGGACAGCGGGAAGCGGGCCTGCAGCCCGGCCAGCTCCACGGCGATGATGACGAGGGTCACGGCGAAGCAGAAGCACCAGGCGAACATGCAGAAGTTGCCCGAGAAGCCCACCCAGGCGTTGACGCTGGCCACCAGCGAGAAGGCCACGCAGGTGGACAGCAGCTGCAGCAGGCGGAGCAGGCCCAGCGGCTGGGTCAGCGCCCGCGGGGAGCCCAGCACGGTGGGCGAGGCGGAGGACGTGGTGGTGATGGTCGTGCGCGTCACGGTCACCGGCATGGCTGCGGGGGGAGGGGGGAGGGAGGAGGGTGAACGGAGAAGGCGCCGGCCGGGAGGACTCAGGCCCCCCCTGGCCTTGGCCGGCCCCGGGGAGGGGGGGGGGGGGACTGGAGCCTGGGGGTATCCCCAATGCCCATGGTCAGCAAACTGCGGCTCTCTGGCCCCTCGGATGTGGCTCTTCCACAAAATACCACGGCCTGGGCGAGTCTATTTTGTTGTTAGTTTGTTGTTATTTTTTGTTTTTTGTTTTTGTTTTTTTAAATATACTTTATTGGCCGAGACCGGTTTGGCTCAATGGATAGAGCGTCGGTCTGTGGACTGAAGGGTCCCAGGTTCGATTCCGGTCAAGGACATGTACCCTGGTTGTGGGCAAATCCCTAGTATGTGGAGGAGGCAGCTGATCAATGTTTCTCTCTCATCAATGTTTCTAACTCTCTATCCCTCTCCCTTCCTCTCTGTACAAAATCAGTAAAATAGATATATTTTTTTAAATCAATAAAATATATTTTAAAAAAGAAACCCTAGCTGGTTTGGCTCAGTGGATAGAGCATCAGCCTGTGGACTGAAGGGCCCTGGATTTTTTTTTAATTTTTATCTTTTTCACAGAGAGGAAGGGAGAGATATAGAGAGATAGAAATGTCGATGAGAGAGAAACATCGACCAGCTGCCTCTTGCACACCCCCTATTGGGGATGTGCCCGCAACTCAGGTACATGCTCCTGACTGGAATCGAACCTGGGGCCCTTCAGTCCGCAGACCGACGCTCTACCACTGAGCCAAACCGGTTTCGGCTGGCCCTGGATTTGATTCCCGTCAAGGGCATGTGTTGTGGCTCATCCCCAGTGGAGGGGGCGTGCCAGAGGCAGCCAATCGATGATTCTCTCTCATCATTGATGTTTCTAGTTCTCTCTCCTTCTCCCTTCCTCTCTGAAATCAGTAAAAATATATTTTTTAAAATAATAATAATACAAGACTGGGCTCTAAAGCAATCCCTCCCTGTCAGAACAAGAGGCGGTGTCTTATGACCTCTTAACAGTCCATCTCTCTCTCTCTCTCTCTCTCTCAACTTCCCCTCTTTGGGGTACCCGGAGTTCTGCACCCCACTTCCTCTTCAGCCTAAGGGGACCTCGATATAGTTCTGGCCTCCGAAAGTCCGGGAGTCCGGCCTGCCCAGTTCTGCATCCTCAGGGACCCACATCTAATCACCCCTCGCCTCTGAGCATCCCCCCCCTCCTCCACCCCCACCTCAGAGACCAGGAGTCCCAGGAGAGCTTCGACCCAAAGGAAGTCCAGCTTCCTCTTGCCCTGCCCCCCTCCCCCACGTGGAGCCCAACTCCCTCAGAACCCCGGCCAGCTGGCTCCTCTCCTTCGTGGGAACTCGGCTCCCCCCAGCCGGGGCCAGCCAGCCCGTGTGGCTCAGCGGTTAAGAGCGGGTCCATGAACCAAGAGGTCAAGGGTTCCATTCCCAGTCCCCAGTCTGACACATGGCCGTATTTCGGGCTTGATCCCCAGTAGGGGGCGCACAGGAGGCAGCTAATAGATGTTTCCATCCATCCCTCTCCCTTTCTCCCTCTCTAATAAAACTGTTTGCCTTTATTATTTTTTAAAATGTTTTATTCTTTTTTTTTTTTTTTTTTTTTTTTTACAGAGAGGAAGGGAGAGAGAGAGTTAGAAACATCGACGAGAGAGAAGACACCGATCAGCCGCCTCCTGCACGCCCCCCACTGGAGAATGTGCCTGCAACCAACGTACATGCCCTTGACAGGATTGGAACCTGGGACCCTGCAGTCCGCAGACCAACGCTCTATCCACTGAGCCACACCGGTCAGCGCTGTTTGGGTTTGTTTGTTTTTTTAAAGCAATTCATCTCCCGGATTCTAAAGTGTCCAGTGATCTGGTCGGCTGTTCCACCGAAATCTCCAGGTTTCCGTGTTATGTAGCTTCGGGTCTCGGGGTTCTGAGCTCCCCAGAAGCCAGCACACCAGGCGGCCAGCCACCTGCTCTGAGACACCTGCTTCCTGCCCCGCCCTCCAGCCCTCCAGGTCCCCCGTCGGGCACAAAGGCTCCAGTCCCCGCGGCCACTCCTAGAGGCGCAGAGGCCTCCCTCGGTGATGGAAATAACTTCCCCTTCCCGCTCAGAGCCAGCGAGCAGGCTCCCCCCACCCCTCACCCCGCCCCCTGGACACCGGAGCCAGTCCTCACACCCTCCTTCCCCAGATACTCCTTGTCCCGCGTACATTTCTCAGGATCCAGAAGCCAGACAGACACCGCGCCCCAGCCACTCCTCCCTCAGATCCGGGAGTCCAGGCCCCAGCCCCTCCTCCCTCAGACCCAGGAGCCCAGGCCCCCAGCCTCCTCCCTCAGACCCAGGAGGACCTCCAGCCCCTCCTCCCTCAGACCCAGGAGTCCAGGCCCCAGCCCCTCCTCCCTCAGACCCAGGAGCCCAGGCCCCCAGCCCTCCTCCCTCAGACCCAGGAGCCCAGGCCCCCAGCCCTCCTCCCTCAGACCCAGGGGGACCTCCAGCCCCTCCTCCCTCAGACCCAGGAGCCCAGGCCCCCAGCCTCCTCCCTCAGACCCAGGAGCCCAGGCCCCCAGCCCTCCTCCCTCAGACCCAGGAGCCCCAGGCCCTCCTCCCTCAGACCCAGGAGCCCAGGCCCCCAGCCCTCCTCCCTCAGACCCAGGAGCCCCGGCCCCCAGCCCTCCTCCCTCAGACCCAGGAGCCCAGGCCCCCAGCCTCCTCCATCAGACCCAGGGGACCTCCAGCCCCTCCTCCCTCAGACCCAGGAGCCCAGGCCCCCAGCCTCCTCCCTCAGATCCAGGAGTCCAGGCCCCCAGCCCTCCTTCCTCAGACCCAGGAGCCCAGGCCCCCAGCCCTCCTCCCTCAGACCCAGGAGCCCAGGCCCCCAGCCCTCCTCCCTCAGACCCAGGAGCCCAGGCCCCCAGCCTTCCTCCCTCAGACCCAGGAGCCCAGGCCCCCAGCCCTCCTCCCTCAGACTCGGGAGCCCAGGCCCCCAGCCCCTCCTCCCTCAGACCCAGGAGCCCAGGCCCCCAGCCCTCCTCCCTCAGACCCAGGAGCCCAGGCCCCCAGCCTCCTCCCTCAGACCCAGGAGCCCAGGCCCCCAGCTCCGTTACCTGCGGTCTTAGCTGAGGATCCCGACGGAGAAAGATCTGGCTCGCGTGGCAGATGAAGTCAGAGGCACCTGGAAAAGGTTAGTCAGAGCATAAGAGAGGCCGAGAGAGAGAGAGGACGTCAGCGTGCGCTCAGCCCGGCTCCGCCCCCGGAGACCCAGGCGACAGCCCCGCCGGGGCGAGAAGGCTCCCCCCCTCACCCCACCCCCGCCCCGCCCCTAGGAGACGGCAGCAGCTCGGACCAGGCAGCCGCACCTCCCTCCCTCCCCCCCTGCACCCCCGTCCCCCCCAATCGGGGGTGGAACCCCAGCCTCTGGGCCAAAGTGCGCGCCGCGGGGGCGTGCGCCCGGCCGCCGCCCCGCCCCGCCGGGGGAGGGCGCTGGGCGGAGGCTGCGGGGCGGCCGCCGGCCCGATCCGTGTCCCCGGCCTTATAAGGACTCAGGCCGCGGCCACCGGAATGCGGCGGGGACCCCCGCCCCGCGCCTCGGCTTGGGGGCGGGGCGCCCGGACTCCGGGGCCCGGCTGGAGAGGCCTGGGGCGCACACGTCTGGCGCGTTCACGGTGGGAGTTCTGGGTCCCTCTGGGGAAGGGCGGGGCGCCGGGCCCCCCAGGAGGGCCTCTGGGGGAGGGTGACCGGGAACCGGGCTGGGGGGGGGGGGGTGTGATTGCCTGGCGGGGAGACACACACACACACACACACACACACACACACCGCCTCCAGGCCCGGAGCTGCGCGCCCCGCTGGGGAACCGAGAGCTAAGCGGTCCCTCCTCCTCCTCCTCCTCCTCCTCCTCCTCCTCCGGGAAGGAAGGTGTCCCCCGGGCCACCTGGGAGGTGCTCCCCGGGCCCTCCCTCCTCCCTCCTCCCTCCTCCCTCCTCCCGGGCCCGTTAGGAGGAAGTCGGGCCGCCCGGAGGAAGGGGACGGGCCGGGAGGGAGAGGGACTCCCCCGGCCACGCCCCGTCCCTGCGCGGCCGGAGGGGGGCGCCCGAGCCCAGCATGTGCTCCCCACGCCCCACGCCCAGGCCGGCCACCGCCTGGCTCTCCCCCGGCTCCCTCCGGGCGCGGGCTCTGCAGCCCCAGGTTCCCATTCTGTGCCCGGGACCGGGAGGTCCAGCATCCGCACCCCCGGCCACACGCTTTCCCAAACTCAGGACTCCCGCTGCTCCCAGCTCCTCCCCTCCTGAGGGCCTCTTGTCCCCATCCTCCTCCCTCAGCCCCAGGGGGTCCCCCAGCCCTCCTCCCTCAGCCCCAGGCCCCAGCCTCCTCCCTCAGCCCAAGGCCCCCAGCCTCCTCCCTCAGCCCCAGGCCCCAGCCTCCTCCCTCAGCCCAAGGCCCCCAGCCTCCTCCCTCAGCCCAAGGCCCCCAGCCTCCTCCCTCAAACCCAGGAGCCCAGGCCCCCAGCCTCCTCCCTCAGACCCAGGGGAACCTCCAGCCCCTCCTCCCTCAGACCCAGGAGTCCAGGCCCCCAGCCTCCTCCCTCAGACCCAGGGGGTCCCCCAGCCCTCCTCCCTCAGCCCCAGGCCCCCAGCCTCCTCCCTCAGACCCAGGAGCCCAGCCCTCCTCCCTCAGCCCCAGGCCCCAGCCTCCTCCCTCAGCCCAAGGCCCCCAGCCTCCTCCCTCAAACCCAGGAGCCCAGGCCCCCAGCCTCCTCCCTCAGACCCAGGGGGACCTCCAGCCCCTCCTCCCTCAGACCCAGGAGTCCAGGCCCCCAGCCTCCTCCCTCAGACCCAGGAGCCCAGGCCCCCAGCCCTCCTCCCTCAGACCCAGGGGGACCTCCAGCCCCTCCTCCCTCAGACCCAGGAGTCCAGGCCCCCAGCCTCCTCCCTCAGACCCAGGAGCCCAGGCCCCCAGCCTCCTCCCTCAGACCCAGGAGCCCAGGCCCCCGTTCCCCCCTCTTCCCTCAGTCCTGTGCCCTCTGGGATCCAGGTCCCCAGCCCCTCCTCCCCACATCCCTCTCCTCCCCAGAACCCGAGTCTGGCTCAGCCCCAGTCTTTCTAGGGACTCGGACGCCCATGCCTCCTTCGCACCAGGAGCCCTGGACCGCAGCCTCCCTCACCTCTGGGCTGGCGGCGGCGGCGGCGGGAGTGGGAGCCCGGCGACAGCTGCGGACTGGAAGGGGCTGCGGACTGGGTGGGGATGGCGGTGGGTGGGGTGGCGGTGGGTGCGGATGGCGGTGGGTGGGGTAGCGGTTGGGTGGGGAGCCGGCGCGGGCGGAGCCGGGGGAGGGCGGGGCGGGCGCGCGATGGGGAGGATGGGGGGCCCGGCGGATAACGGGACTCCCCGAAGCCAGGGCTCCCCCGGGGCGTGGCCAGCGCAGGGCCCGCCCCCGGGAAATAACTGAACCTCCGCTCACCCTGGGGGGGGGGGGGATGGAAGGCTGAGGTCACCGTCGCCATGGAGACAAAACAGGAAGACACAACAGCTGGCGGCGTGGGGGCTGCTGGGGGCCCCGACCAGCCGCAGCGCCGTCTCCAGGGGAGGCCCGCCGAGGCCGTTGCTGTGGCAACGCGCCTGTTTAGGGTTTGTTTATCGCCGAGACCCTCCAGCCCCGTCCCCACCCCGAGGCTCCCTCACCTCCTCCCTGCCCCTCGGGCCTCCCTCCTGCCCCCTCCGGCCTCCCTCCCTCCCGCCGCGCCGGCCCAGCCCCCAAACCCCGGGGGAGGGAGGGATCTGGGGCGTCTGGGCCGCCCCGCCGCGGGGACGGGATCTGGGGCTGGGGGGGGGGGGGGGTCCCCGGAGAAGGAAAGGGGTGCCGATCCCTAAGCCTCAGCTCCTGGGCGGAGGTCCCCGATGCCGGGGTCCGTCCCCCGAAAGAACAGGGACGGCGTGTCCAGACTGAAGGATCCGAGGGCCCCCGAGGGGGGATGTGCAAGGGCCGGGGGGGGGGGGGGCTGGACCCCCGGGTCCCAGGGGCGCCGGCGGTGGAGGGGGGTGCTGGCAGCCAAATCCCGGGGCCTGGGCCGAGGGGGGCTCCCCGGGACGCCCGGCCGGGGACCCCGCTTCCCGGCTCGGAGGAGCGGCCGCGCTGGCGGCTGCGGCTCTGGCTCCCCCGGGGCGGGAGGTGAGCTATTTTGGGCCCGAATTCCGGGAGGGGGGCGGGGCGGACAGCGCACCGGGCCCTGCGGGAGGGGAGAGGCCGGGACCGGGGACCGGGGACCGGGCCCTGCGGGAGGGGAGAGGCCGGGACCGGGGGCCCGGGCCCCGGGCCCCGGGCCCCGGGCGGGCGGGGCGGCGGGGCCGGATCCGGGGCCGGGGGAGGGCCGCTCTGCGGCTCCGGATGGGGACGGCCGGTCTGGGAGGTCCGGGAGCTGCGGGGCCGGGCCCGGTCCCCCCGCGGCCGCACTCACCGCTCCGCAGTCCGGCGGCGGCCTGGCTCGGGGCGCGGGCGGGGCGGCGCCGGGCGGACAGACGCTGGCCCGGCGGGGCCGCTGGGCGCCTTCCAGGCCGGGGCGGCGGCGGCGGGAGGCCGAGCCCCGCGGAGGCGGCGGCGGCGGCGGCGGCGGCGGCGGGAGGCCGAGCCCCGCGGAGGCGTCGGCGGCGGGAGGGCCGGTGTGGGGTCCGAGCTCTGCCACCCGGCTGCGTGCCCTGCGGAGAAGGGTGGGGCTGGGGGGTGCAGGGGGGACGCCAGGTGCGGCAAGCTCTGCAGAAATGGCGGGGGGGGGGGGGGTAGGGGTGGAGGAGGGAGAGTGGGATTGGAGCCTGAATGCCCAGTTTTTAAAATATATATATATTTTTTTATTATTACAGACAGGAAAGAAGGATAGAGAGTTAGAAACATGGATGAGAGAGAAACATGGATCAGCTGCCTCCTGCACACCCCCCACTGGGGATGTGCCCCCAACCAAGGTACATGCCCTTGACCCGAATCGAACCTGGGACCCTTCAGTCCACAGGACAACACTGTTCACTGAGCCAAGCCAGCTAGAGCTGTATGCCCAGTTAAAAAAAAAATTTTTTTTTATTGATTTCAGAGAGGGAGAGGGAGAGAGAAATATCAATGATGAGAGAGAATCATGGATCGGCTGCCTCCTGCACGCCCCACACTGGGAATTGAACCCGCAACCTGGGCCTGTGCCCTGGCCGGGAACAGATCCGTGACCTCCTGGTTCACAGGTGGATGCTCAACCCCGGAGCCACACCGCCCCGGCTATATGCCTAGTTTTGTGCCCCTGCAAAGGGGTAGGCACAGCCCTAACCAGTGTGGCTCAGTGGATAGAGAATCAGCCTGCGGACTGAAGGGTCCCAGGTTCGATTCCGGTCAAAGGCATGTGCCTTGGTTGCGGACACATCCCCAGCTGGGGGTGTGCAGGAGGCAGCAGATGCATGTTTCTCTCTCAGCGATGTTTCTAGCTCTCTATCCCTCTCCCTTCCTCTCTGTAAAATTTAATTTAAAAAAGGGGGGGTACGTACACCCCCTCTCCGTCATCCCGCGCCCCGCCTCGCATCAGCGCACACAGGAGCCAGGCCGTGGGGGGGTCGGTTGGAGGCTCTGCAGGCACATCCCCTCGGCCTGGTCACACCCTCCCCGCCCCTCCTCCCTGCCCCTCCACGCCTCACCCCCTGCTGGCATTCCTGCGGCACCCCAAAAAGCGCCGGGCCTCCCCACCGCACACCTCCCGGCCTGTGTGTGCTCACCGTTAGGCAACGGACCCACAGGTTAGGCAACGAGCCCACAACCTCGGGGTTCAGGGCGGCGGCAGGCAGGAAGCAAACATTGACACGGTGACTCATGGGGTGTGGCCTGAGAGAAGTGAAACCTGGGGTGCCGGCGGGAACGTGGCGGCAGCAGCGACAACACCCAGCCCCGGCGCTGCGGTCTGCAGCCTGGCACGGCCCCCAGCCTCACACAGGCCCAGCCTCTGTTCCCCGAGGCTGGGGGCATGGGGTGACAGGGTGCATGCGCCCGCCCACCCACTTCCTCCTAAGCCCGGCTCCCTGCTCAGGAGCCATCCTGGGCGGATCAGCAGGAGGTGAATGGGGCCTTGAGGGCAGGCCCAGATGCTGCAGTTGGCCAGGAAAGCAAAAGAGGGCCAATGGCCGAAGCCGGTGTGGCTCAGTGGATAGAGCATCGGCCTGCGGACTGAAGGGTCCCAGGTTCGATTCCGGTCAAGGGCATGTACCTTGGTTGCGGGCACATCCCCGGTGGGGGGCGTGCAGGAGGCAGCTGATAGATGATTCTCTCTCATCAATGTTTCTAACTCTCTATCCCTCTCTCTTCCTCTTTGTAAAAAAATCAACAAAATATATATTTTTTAAAAAAAAAAAAAAAGAGGTCCAGCCGAAACCGGTTTGGCTCAGTGGTAGAGCTTCGGTCTGCGGACTGAAAGGTCCCGGGTTCGATTCCGGTCAGGGGCATGTACGTTGGTTGCGGGCAAATCCCCGGTGGGGGGCGTGCAAGAGGCAGCTGGTCGATGTTTCTCTCATCGACGTTTCTAGCTCTCTATCTCTCTCCTCTGTAAAAACTCAATAAAATATATTTTAAAAAATAAATAATAAAAGAGGTCCAATTATTCCTGGAGGGAAAGCTCACTGTGCCCCCCTCTCCCGCCCCCCAGATGGAGGTGGGGGGGGGGGCATGTAATCGCCGGTGACCAGGTGTTTGGTGGGTTTCCCTCAGAAACCATGCCTGGGGGGAAGGTGTGGGGGTGCCTGGGGGACTCAGCCCTGCTTACTGCTGAGGTGGGCCAGGCTCATGGGCCAAAGGGTCCCGGGTTCGATTCCCGCCGAGGACACATACCCCCGGTGTAGGCCCTGGTCCCGGCAGGTGCAGGAGGCAGCTTGTGGATGTGTTTCTCTCTGTCTTTCCCTCTCTTTCCCTGTCGTTCACTCTCTCTAAAAAGCAATGGTCTGGCCAAACCGGTGTGGCTCAGTGGATAGAGCGTCGGCCTGCGGACTGAAAGGTCCCAGGTTCGATTCCGGCCAAGGGCATGGACCTTGGTTGCGGGCACATCCCCGGTGGGGGGTGTGCAGGAGGCGGCTGGTCGATGTTTCTAGCTCTCTATCCCTCTCCCTTCCTCTCTGTAAAAAATCAATAAAATATATCTTAAAAGGACAATGGTGTGGACGGAAGGGGCCACAGGCTGACCTGCCCGGCTCAGGGGAGGCCTACACGGCCGTCTTACAAACTCAGACCTACAGTCCCCACCAAGGACGGTCTGAAATGAAACTTTAACGAAACACCGTGAAGGTGGCAGTCACCTCCGAGGCCGGCATCTTCCCTGACAAGGTCGATCTTCACCTGAGCCCAGCCTACCAGTCTGTTTGCACCTGTGATAACACGCCCTTCAAAAGTCTGGGTAACCTGTAACCTCCCCTTTTCTGGAGCCCCTGGGGCCCAGCCTAGGGTGCTGGGCGCCATAAATTCCTTCGTTATCAATCATTTCTGCACCCACCTGAGTGTGTGTCCATCATTTCACTCTCTATCCAGTCCCAGGGGTTTCCCCTTTGCTTTCTCCCGCCTCTCTAGTCTATCACCAACGAATTTCATGTAACCCACCTACCTCCCTTTTCTTTCCCTTTTTAAAAAATACATTTTATTGATTTTTTTACAGAGAGGAAGAGAGAGGGATAGAGAGTTAAAAACATCGACCAGCTGCCTCCTGCACACCCCCTACTGGGGATGTGCCCGCAACCAAGGCACATGCCCCCGACCGGAATCGAACCCGGGACCCTTCAGTCCGCAGGCCGATGCTCTATCCACTGAGCCACACCGGTTCCGGCCAGCTCTTTCCTTTGATGGCCATGTATATACACAGATGTAACCCGCCATCCTCCGGAGCATTATCTCAGGTCGCTGAGGGTCTGCTCCCTGGCCTATGTCTCAACGGTTTGGCTCAAATAAATTCACAGAAATTCTTTACAGGTCTCAATGCGTTTGTTTGTTTTTTTCGTTAACAGTGGAAGAATATCCTCGGGTGAGGACTAACAAATAATAATAGTGAAATAACTGTTCCTGCGCCCGTTCAGCAAGCACTGGGGGAAGATGCTGACCGGGAGCCACGGAGCGGTCACCTGACTACCCGCTGGCTCAGCACTCTCTGTCCTAGAGGTTTGGGGGGAGGGGGGGTCCCCTGGGATACAGACGAGCTGCCTCTGGCCCCTGACACCAGGTGTGTGGGTTTGTCTCTCTGTTTCACATCAACACCCAGTTCTCCAATTGGGGGTGCCGACCCGGTGGCCGGGGGCTCGGTTCCATCCTGAATCCAGGTCGGCTCAGGACCCGAAGTCAGCCTCAGGCCCGGCAGGTGAAGTGCAGGCTCAGTGCCACCAGACAGACCCCTACCCCCACCCCCACCCCCCACCCCCCAAACCTCCCTCTCTCCGCTTCAGACGCCAATCACAGAGCCCAGGCCGCCCCTGCTTCTGACTGGCCCCTCCAGGTTTGGCAGTTTGCTAGATGATGGCTCCTAGGACCCTGGAAGGCACCTTATCACACCGATCTCTCCATCCTCTGGGCCCATGGGCGGCAAACTGCGGCTCGAGAGCCACATGCGGCTCTTTGGCCCCTGGAGGGTGGCTCCTCCACAAAATACCACGGCCTGGGCGAGTCTATGTGGAAGAAGTGGCATTAGGAGAAGTTGAAGTTTAAAAAATGTGGCTCGCTCTCTCTCTCTCACACTGACTGGTTTGGCTCAGTGGATAGAGCGTCGGCCTGCGGACTGGAGGGTCCAGATTCTATTCCGGTCAAGGGCGTGTACCTTGGTTGCAGGCACATCCCCAGTAGGGGGCGTGCAGGAGGCAGCCGATCAATGTTTCTCTCTCATCGATGTTTCTAACTCCCTATCCCTCTGCTTTCCTCTCTGTAAAAAATTAATAAAATATTTTTTTTTAAAAAGAAGAAAGAAAAAATAAACTCTTGTGCATGCCTGTAAAGCTAAATTATAATTTAAAAAAACTTTTTTTAATATTAGAGAGGAAAGAAGGCAGAGGCAGAGTTACATTGATGGACTGCCCCCTGCATACCCCTACTGGGGATCGAAGCCACAACCCAGGAATCGAACCAGCAACCTCTTGGTGCACAGGAGGACACTCAACCCACTGAGCCACACCAGCCAGGGCTGCAAGCCTACTTCTTCCTCTTCCTGCCCCCGCCCTTCCCCCTCTCCCCCCCCCCCACCCCGTATTTACCAGGGCCTCCTAAGTGAGAACAAAACACACTGAGAAATGAAGATTTTATCTCACTTGTTAGTGGCAAAGGGTTTAAGATGCAGCAACTTCCTCTGGTTGCCTCCCTTACACCCAAAAAAATGTTCTCTCTCACAGGGCTGAAGGCCAGAGCCTGGCATCCAAGCGTCAGTGAGGCCCAGCCGGCTGGCTCAGTGGCTGACCTTCAACCTATGAACCAGGAGGTCACGGCTCAAATCCCGGTCACGGAACATGCCTGGGTTGGGGCGTGCAGGAGGCAGCCAATCAGTGATTCTCTCTCCTCATGGATGTTTTCCTTTCTCTCTCTCTCCCTCCCCCTTCCTCTCTAAAAATATATATACAATAGTTAAGCCCAGCTGGCACAGCTCAGTGGTTGAGTGTCAACCTATGAACCAGGAGGTCACGGTTCAATTCCTGGTCAGGGCACATGCCTGGGTTGTGGGCTCCATGCCCAGGGCAGGGTGTGCAGGAGGCAGCCGATCGATGATTCTCTCTCTCTTACTCCCCCTTCCTTTCTCTGGAATCAATTTGCATGCTCACTCCTGATTGGCTGGCGGGTGGCCAATTTGCATCTTTCTCTTTTATTAGTGTAGACTAGAGGCCCAGTGCACGAAATTTGTGCATGGAGGGGGTGCCCCTCAGCCCAGCCTGCACACTCTCCAATCTGGGATTTCTCAAGGGCAGTCAGACATCCCTCTCACAATCCAGGACTGCTGGCTCCCAACCTCTCGCCTGCCTGCCTGCCTGATTGCCCCTAACTGCTTCTGCCTGCCAGCCTGATCATCCCTAACTTCCCTCTCTTGCCAGCCTGGTCGCCCCCAACTGCCCTCCCCTGCAGGCCCAGTCACCCCTAACTGCCCTCCCCTGCAGGCCTGATTGCCCACAACTGCCCTCCCCTGCAGGCCCAGTCACCCCTAACTGCCCTCCCCTGCAGGCCTGATTGCCCACAACTGCCCTCCCCTGCTGGTCATCTTGTGGCGGCCATCTTGTGTGTTGGAGGGATGGTCAATTTGCACATCACCTCTTTATCAGACAGGATCTTTAAATAAAACACGCACCAGAAACATCACAAAGTGTCCGTGGGGACCCGCTGCCTTTGCCAGCTCCAGTGGAGAGCAGCGTGCTTGCCTCTTCCGACTCCTGGGGCCCGGGTTGCGCAGTGCGGACCGCAGGAGATAACAGTCACTTCTCTCTCCTGCAGAGGGCCTCGCGTGGCCGTCCTGGGGCTCCACAGCCGCCAGGAGTCACTGGCCAAGGTCCATGCCCCTGACCGGAATCGAACCCGGGACCCTTCAGTCCGCAGGCCGACACTCTATCCACTGAGCCACACCAGCCAGGGCAAAAAATGTATTAAGAAAGAAAGAGCGAGAGAGAGAGAGAGAGAGAGAGAGAGAGAGAGAGAGAGAGAGAGAGAAACAAAGAAAGAAAGAAGGAGGGGAGGGCAAGGGAGGGAAGGGGAGAGGAAGGAAGGAAGGAAGGAAGGAAGGAAGGAAGGAAGGAAGGAAGGAAGGAA